>NC_064258.1:51579678-51839678 GCF_003254725.2 Canis lupus dingo | reverse complement strand
GACAAGTAGAAATGTATACTAGGAAATTTAAAGTAATCTATCTCACGCACAAAGAATTACAGTTAATAAATGGACAAAGCAAATAACAGGCAGTCATGAAAAACTCAGTTAATTCAAAAGAAAGTTAAAAAAGAAAGACTAAGACAAAGGTACAAAGAAACCACATACACACATACACAGCCCAAAATGTTAGATACAAATCTAACCATATCGTAGCCAAATCAAACTCAAATAGGTTAATCATCCCGTTTAAAAAGTAGAGATTGTCAGTGATGCAGCTATTGAAAATAAAATGTTATAAATTTAAGAGAAAAAATATTATTAGGGATAAAATGATCACTATTTATTGATATCAGCAATTCACCAGAAATAAGCAATCCTAAATGTTTATGAACTTAATAACAAAACTTCAGAATACATAAAAAAGAACTGAAAAGAGAACAAGGCAAATCATAGTAAGTTTTTTTGTTTTTTTTGTTTTGTTTTGTTTTTTTTTTACAAATAACTCACATAAAAAGTAGACAGAAAATCAGTAAGGAATAAGAAAGCTTGAACATTATACTTAGTGGTTAAACACTCAGGACTTTCCTTTAAACAAGACAGGAATGTCTGCTCTCAGCATCCTATCGAGTATAGTACAGAAAATCCTAGACAGAGCAATAAGGCAAGAAAATGAAATAAAAAGATCTACAGTTTGGGAAAATAAAAAAAAATTAACATGGTGATATAATTGTCTACTCAAAAAACTTCCAAGGACTAGAAGTTGTATATTTTGAACCATCCTGTCATCCCAAAGAGAAAACACACTTGGTCACAGTGTTTGATACTTCTAATGCACTGTTGAATCCAATTTGCTAGCATTTTGTTGACTATTCTGTACCCATGTCCATCCGGCATATTAGCCTATAGGTTTCTTTTCCTGCAGTGTTCTCGTCTTGTTTGGGTATCAGGGTAATGCCAACATCATAAAATGAGTTTGCATGTGGGTGTTCAATTTTCCCAACTCCATTTGTTGAAGAGACTGTCTTTTTCCTTTGGATATTCATTCCTGCTTTGTCAAAGATTAGTTGACCACAAAGTTGAGGGTCCATTTCTGGGCGCCCTATCCTGTTCCATTGATCTGTGTCTGTTTTTGTGCCAGTACCATACTGTCTTGGTGATTATAGCTTTGTAATAGAACTTGAAGTGAAACATTGTGATGCCACAAGCTTTGGTTTTCTTTTTCAATATTCATTTGGCTATTCAGAGTCTTCTCTGGTTCTATACAAATTTTAGGATTATTGATGGTATTTTGATAGGGACTGCATTGAATGTATAGATTGCTCTGGGGAGCATAAACATTTAACAATATTTGTTCTTCCAATCCATGAGCATGGAATGTCTTTCCATTTCTTTTTGTGTTCCTCAATTTCTTTCATGGGTGTTCTATAGTTTTCCAAGTACAGATCCTTTGTTGTGCCTTTATTTTTTAAAATAAGTTTTCCGTCCTTTTTTTTTTCTGTCTTGTCTCTTTCTGGGACTCCTACTGTGTATATACTGATTTGTTTGATGGTTTCTCATAAGTCCTTTAGACTCTCTTCACTCTTTCATTCTTTTTTGTATTTGCTTCTCTAACTTGATCATTTTAAATGATCTTTCTTCAACTTTGCTGATTGTTATTTCCTTCTAAGATTGATGGAGTCTGCTGTTGAAGCTGTTTATTAAATTTGTCAGTTCAGTATTCTTTAGGTACAGAATTTTTGTTTGGCTCTTTTTTCCCCCTTTTTTATATTTCTATTTTGTTCATGCATCATTTTCTGGATTTCATTTACTGTTGCTATATTTCCTTTTAATGCACTAGGCTCATTTAAAGTGATTGTTTTGTATTGTTTTGTTTTTTGGTCAGGCAATTTATAGATCTCATTTTTTAAGGTCTCTTGTTGGAGATTTCTATTTTTTTTCTTTGATGTGTCATGGCTTCCTGATCCTTTGTGTTCCTTACATCTTTGTGTTGCTGTCTGTGCATATGAAAAAATAGCCACCTCTCCAAGTCCTTATCTACCATCTTTGACAAGGAAAATCTTCACCTGTCAATCCAGGGAGAGATTTTAGGAGTCTCTCAAGCCTTTTCTGTATATATGTGTCTTCTCTGGACTTCTCTATATAAATTACTGAACAAAGGATTGACTGGTTTCTTTTCCTTTTAAATTTTTTTTAATTTTTATTTATTTATGATAGTCACACAGAGAGAGAGAGAGAGAGAGGCAGAGACACAGGCAGAGGGAGAAGCAGGCTCCATGCACCGGGAGCCCGACGTGGGATTCGATCCCGGGTCTCCAGGATCGTGCCCCGGGCCAAAGGCAGGCGCCAAACCGCTGCGCCACCCAGGGATCCCTCTTTTCCTTTTAGGAGCCCATAATCTCTTGTTCCATCTGGTGTCTGACTGCTGTACAATAGGCCAGTATGTTGGATGCATGCTTTATTTCTATCCCTCCTTCCTTGTCCAGGTGTCTAACTCTGTACCTTCTCTCTCTGTTGCTGAGCCAGTCTAGGTACAGTAAGCCACCTGCGCCTTTTCTTTGTTCTGAGTTGCTCTCATTAAATTATGCCAGTTCCTTCAGCATTCCACGTAAAAAGAAACAAACTACTTCCTCCAACAGCTCATTGATAGATCAGGGCCATAGCAGGCATACTCAACACTTTATCTCTTTCTTGGGGGAGAAGCCTCAGATTCTGTTTTCTCTCAATCTCACAGAGCCATCTCACCTTCCGCAAGCAAGCAGCTTACCATGTTATTTTTTTCTCACCTGCCTCTAGGTATCTTATTTTTGGCTATTCCATCAACACTCCATGTGAAGCAAGACAGAAACTGGCCCCTCAGGTAGCACAACTAAAAGGCCAGTGTCTTCTATGTTTCACTCTTCTTTTATTCAGGGAGAAGTTTCAAGTTAAAGCCAGCCCCCTTTAATCCCTAAAGCCTCAACTCTTTGACCACATGGTCTTTCTGTCTTGACCAAACCCAATCTTGAGCCATTTCCTTAGCATTGGCTACCTAGGGTCCCACCATAAGTCACCTTCCTAGCATACATTATCTGGTGCAATCTGATTGGCTCATGATGAATAATAGACACTCCTATCACTTAGCAAATTCCAAGAGCTTAAAGGTTATGTCCCAAGAACTGAGGATAAAATCCAGCCACATATTTTATTTTATAGATCTTCTACTCAGGGTATGAAAAGGTTGAAATTAAGGTGTTCCCTAAATGTGGACCCTGAATCAAGGAATGAAGCACTTTCAATCTCCCTTAGGTTGTTTGAGAAATTCATTCATATGTAGTTTTGTGACTGACATCCTCTTTTTTTGTTGTTGTTGTTGTTAGCTCTTGGCTGGAGAGCATTCTCAATGTCTAGTGGCCACTTCTGGGTCTTTGTGACATGGCCCACTCAGCAATATGCCCATTTGCTCCTCAGGCCAAGAGATCAGTCTCTGCTTTGAGTATCTTTTAACATGGGCTCATTTAATTATGTCTGATCCACGTAGGGATAACCTCTCTACTGATTATATTAAAGTCAACTGATTAGGGACATTAATTAGGTCTTCAAAATTCCTTTGACCATATCACAGGAATATTTCTCATCAAATTCACAGTTGTTACTGGTACTCAAGTGGAAGAGTTTATAGGGTGGGAATTTGGGGTCTCAATTTTTGCTTGCCACATCTCTGGGAAACAATTTGTCAGTTTCTCATAAAATTAAAACAGAGCAATTGCACTACTGGGCTTTTATCCTAGAGAAATTAAAACTCATATTCACACAGAAACCTTCACATGAATATATGTATCATCTTTGTTCATAATAACTGGATACAAAAATGCAAAACTCAAATGTTAATTTTTAATTAACTTACCAAAGAGGAATCATATTTAGAGAAGAGATCTAGCAAAGGAATGAGGATTTCTAAAGGAATAAACTTCATGGGAAAGGACTCATACATGCAACAGGAAAACAGAGCAGTGCCATGGTGATTAACAGGAATTTAAAAAGACTAGTGTGGTTTAACCTCATAAAACAGTGGAAAAATGATGAAAGATTCCTTTCAATACTATAAAACCCATAATTGGCATATAATCAAATAAATTACCTAGGGCAATTTTACTAATTAAAATATAAACACTTTTAATACATCATTTTACTTGTTTAATATAATTGTCTATATATAGTATCCTTGTGAAATATCAATTTGCTGTACAATAAAATGTAGCTGGATAAGCTATAGGTTTCATTTTCAACAGCTATTGATGACGAGAACCTTGGCATTTTTAACAATATCTCCAAGTACCTAACAGTAATGAATCAGGTGTATGAAAGTATCATGCATGATAATAAAATAAATGTCCCTAATGACCTTTATAATATGTGAAGAAAATAAGGAAGGAGAAGGAGGCAGAAGAAAAGTAAAGGTAAAGGAGAAAAAATATTAAAACTCAAAGTTGAGATAATAGAGATTGGCTAAAGGAAAGCATTTGTTGGGGTTTTTTGGGTTCAATGTTGTTAAGAACACTATAAATGAATGAACTTTTTTCATCACTTATGTGTGCACGTATGCATATACACATACTTGTGTTTTAATATTTCCTAAATTAGAACATGTTCTGTAATCATAGTTGGTTAAAGGAATTTTATAATGAAAATTCTATTTCCTTTACATATGCTAGCTTGGACTGCAATTCTTTTGTTGACAATAATACAAAGAATATGGCAATAAATATGTTATAAAAGAGATGTCAGTAGCCTAAAAGAACTTTAAAAGAAAATAAAAAGTACATTTTCAGAAATCCTACATTACTGAAGCTCTTCAAATCACAGAGGAAAATACTGTACAGAAAAACACAGATGTGGATACACCAATTAATCAATAACTGGATTTAAAATTCCAGAATATGAATAAAGAAAAGATTTAGGCATATCTTAATGAATTCTTTTCACTTGTTTTTTTAAATTGAGCATGAGGGATATATGATTAAAAGATATATTTAATTAAATTTAAAAAGCTCTTTCAAAAATATAAAATATACGTTGTGGAAATTTTGTATAACAATTTACTTAGCAATGTTTCTGAATTATTTTTTGTAGCAAGTAAAATAGAAGTGCAATTATACTCTATGGCATTTCTGGTTGTATGAAAATTGTATTGGGTAAGTTCTTAACATTTGCAATCCCAGGAAAGGAACAAAAAAATCACATACCGTATGTCCAGATATTTGTTATTTATCAAATTATTAAGCAAAACATCTACTATCCTCCCATTTTGATAAATACCTCTTTATTGTTATCAAGAAGGCTCACAGTCCATCCCTTTTCTCTTTCCACCCTCTAGGTCCTTCTTTCATCAGGATGAGCCTCCCATTCACATATGCATATACTCTCTAGGCTGTTCATCCAAGTTCAGTCTATATTGTAGTCTCTACAATCAACAATTCCCTTTCAACAACCCTCTGAGATTAGAGGTAGATCTAAATGGGTGGTCTGAGCTATAGAAGACTGATTGGCTGTTGAGGATTTAACTAAACTATTCTATTGCTGCCTCAGCATCTAGTCTGTAAACTAAGTGGCTCGCAGGCCCCTTGAACTGACACCAGCCTCTTTCTCAAGTGCATGCCACTGATGACAGCCTACATAGTAACAAGGGTAAGTCTCTGTTAGGACTTTCCCTATGCTGCTGCTGAGGGACAGTCTCTTCAGCCTCTCAACTCCTTCATTTATGCACCCTCGAGATAAGACCATCCTGGAGCTTACCAAAATGTCTCATGGTTAGTTTAAATTGACCAATCCAGCCTTAGCCTGGGAACTCCAAAAGCATTCTACCCACAAATCCTAACAAAGACATGTACCTCAGTCTGCTGCTTGCTTTCTGCCCACACCCTGCCCTGACCTCCCCATGTGGCCACTCAAGGCATGCTGTGTTCTTCCTCCAGTACTGTGAGTAATAAACTTCTCTATTTCACTTTCCCTTGTGGTCTTTGTTAAACTGTGGCTCAGTATTCACCCAAGGGCCTCATTTAACAAATGTTAATTTAAAAAAATATCTCAACACTAGCAAGGAAGCTAGCATAGGCCATGGAACCAAACTGAGGCTCATTTCGGGTAGAAGAGAATCTCTAAGGCAGCTATAATGTAGATAGGTGTTCATTAGGTTCAGCACTCTCCCCAGGGGCCTGAAGAAAAGGCTATAGCCAGAGAAGAGCCAGAATGAGTCCCTCATAGAAATCAGGCCCATATCAGAAGCTCTAAGCTCTTCTTGGCCAGGTATAAGGCTGGCACGGTAAGGCAAAATGCTTGATAATCAAACTGACTTATAAGAAATGTACTTCAAGGCTAACAGGTTGTTGATAAAATGCTGGCATGTTGGTCAAATGATTTTTTAAAACTCCTGATATGAAATAGTGAGTCACGTTTTCACATTTTTTCCTTCCCTCCTTTTATTGTGTCAATAATTCCTTCATCTTGCCATCACATATTTGCTATCGCACCTCACAAGTTCCACTGCACTATTTATTGAGAAGAACTCTTCTGAGTTCTTCACTATTCCCATAAAAACACCTTTGCCAGAGAATCTGCAGTAATTCTCCAATTACCTAAGTTATCTAGAGAGTCCAACAAAACTACACCAAATAGTACCATGACTGATTGGCTGAATTTAAATTATGGAAATACTTTCATAACTACTAGATTCATCTATCTGAATATGGAAAGGATTTTTTTAAAGATTTATTTATTTATTCATGAGAGACAGACCGAGAGAGAGAGGTTGAGACACAGGCAGAGGAGATGCAGGCTCCTCACAGGGAGCCCAATGCGGGACTCGATCCCAGAACCTAGGATCACGCCCTGAGCCACAGACAGGCACCCAACCACTGAGCCACCCAGGCATTCCAGGATTTTTTTTTAACAAATCAGATTTAGTACATGCTTTTTAGTGAATGAAATTCCTTAGTGAATATAACTGAAGGTAAGGTTTTGTGTCATTAGAAGGAATTATTAAAAAACATAAATTAAAAAGCAATCCCAATGTTAAAGTAAACATTTAGTTGAACATAAAATATTTCTTAATACAATGGTAAATTAAATATCTTTCGTTTTCTTTATTGTAAGTGTGCTGAGTGAAGACAGTATGTAACTACATCTAGATGGCTCTTCCAGTTTATCAAGCTTCGAGATTACCATACTCTAAAATGCTTCCTAAGTGCCATTATTTTAACTAAAATTATTTGATATGTACCTGTACCTTGGACAGTACGCTTTATATCAGTTAAATCTTTACATTAATATCTTTGTATTTTCCTTAATGAGTCCCTTTCAATGTTGAAGAAAAGTGATAAAGGAAAATAAAATGAATTGGAGATAAAAGAAAATGCTTGAGAATGCATGTTCACTCATCAGATTTTATCATTAGCATTACTTTCATTGAATTAAAGGAAAACTAATTTAGTACTGAAATACGCAAATAGCTTGTTTGTGATGTTATAGTTCTACGTCTTACAGTGCTAATTGGCTGCCTGTTGAGCCAAAGAAATCACTGCAGGAAGATCTAATATGTCTGTTACTATTCAACTAACAGTGCTAAAAAAGCTAGCATATATTTATATACCCTTACTGCTTCGCACTAAATGTAGTATATAATAGGTACATAATAAAGATTAATGAGAAAAAAATAGTGAAATGGAGGTCAATATAATAGTTCAATTTTCACAGGGTCTTGGTTACTCTCTGGTCACCAACCTGGCACCTTCAGAAAGTATTGCTTTTAAACCCTTAGAGTACACCTAAGGCACTTAAGTTGCCTTTAGTACACCTAAAAGCAACTTAATTATAACAGTGAGTACCCCCAGATAAATCTAATGAGTGAATGAAAATGCAATTAATATTGATGAGCTACTAGAAATACACACTATTACCAAGTCTTTAATTCTCATACATTAAAGCACAAACTATAATGGAATCCCAGTGAGCTGAAAGAGTTAATAAAGCTTCATACTGCTCTGAAAATCTCCACTTTGGAACAAAACTGAGAATTGACTTTGAGATTGAATCACCTATTGTAGGAGTGATAAACAGAGGAATAGATCAAATGACTGTTAAAGTGTAACCATGAATTTTCTATCCTGTCTTATTTCACAGAAGGTGGGTTATATATCTGGCTGATAGATTCTAGGTTTTTCAAGAAGACACGGGAGATGTTAAAACAAATACTAGAAAAAAGTATGTGAAATAGAGTCTGTAATTAATATATCTACAAACAAATGGCTGAGCAACAAGCAAGAAACTCTCAAAGTTAATGATGGAGAAATCAGTCAATAATTATTTCTAGTTTGACTCCATGCCAAGAAACAGAAATCGTTTTAATGAAAAATGTAATAGGAGAAAAAGGAACACTTGAGCAAGCTACATGAAAATAAAAACTTCAGTGCTAGATGTGAAATTATTGATGCAGATAAAGAGAAACTCTTTAGATTTACTTTTTTCTTTGGGTGATAGATAGCTCACAATGCAGGCAGAGTATCTGCAGAATAATGGAAAGAAGAATTTTCTTGTATGCTTGATAGAAACTCAAGAAACTATGTGAGAAAAGCCAAGGTATTAAATTCTGTCAGTTACTATATATAAGTATATATATTTATATTTATATTTATATTTATATTTATATTTATATTTATATTTATATTTATTTATATTACTTGTAGGGGCGCCTGGATGGCTCAGTCAGTTATGTGTCTGCATTTACCTCTCAGGTCGTCATCCCAGGACCCTGGAATCCTTGTGGGATCTTCCCTGGGCAGAGACACCACCACCACCACCTCCCGCCCACCTCTGCAGGATCAGGCTCCCTGCTCAGCGGGGAGTCTGCTTCTCCCCTCACTCCCACCTAGCCTGTACTCTCTGCCACTTTCTCTCTGTCTCTGTCTCTCTTCCTCACTCTCTCTCAGATAAATTTTAAAATCTTAAAAAAATCATTACCTATATGCTTTAGAATTGTAGGAAAAAATAGCCTTCTGTTCTTAAATGTTACAAAGTAAATATATAAACAGTGTTTTATATGGTCCTAAAAAATCGAAGAAACATTCTGATTCTAAAAAACATAAGAACCAGAATATTTCTTTCTTTTTTTTTTCAAGTTTTTATTTAAATTCCGGTTAAGATACAGTGTAATACTAGTTTCAGTGTAGAATTTAGTGATTCAACAATCACTTACACCTGGTGCTCATCACCAGTGCCTTCCTAATAACCACCACCTATTCAAACTCCTCCCACACCTCCCCTCCACTAACCCTCAGCTCCTCTTTATGTTTAGGAGTGGCAAAAGAAAGAAAGGAAGGGAGGAGGGAGGGAGGGAGGAGGAGGAAGGAAGGAAGGAAGGAAGGAAGGAAGGAAGGAAGGAAGGAGAAAAGAAAGAAGAGAAAAGAAACTAGGAAAACGGAAAAGAAAAAAAAGAAACAAAAAAAGAAAGAGAAAAAAGAAAGAAAAGAAAAAGAAACGAAAAGAAGAAGAAAAGAAAAGAAAAGAAAAGAGAACAAACAGAAAAGAAAAAAAGAAAAGAAAAGGAAAAGAAAAGAAAGAAAAGAAAAGAAGAAGAAAAAAGCAAAGAAAAGAAAAGTGGCAAACTAGGCCCAGAACATTTCTTTTGGAGGAAAGATATTCAAGATCCTGGTTGAACTTCTTTATTTGTCAAGAAAAAAAAGAAGAAGGAGAAGGGGAAGGAGAAGAAACAACTGAAAAAAAAAAAAAAACTAATCTAAAATCGATTAACTTTTAATACACAATAAAATGATAGCAACTGGTTTTGTGAAAGCAAAGCTTTCCCTACTCATTATTCTGGTTCTTCCAGGATTTAAGAGAGCTTCCATATGTAAATAATTCACTTATGGTTACAGCATCCACTCTTCAGCAGTTATGGAGCTCTGTTCTAACCCGACCATACACTAACCAATTATTTTAAAATGTTAGCAGTTAGACTGTTGTTAGCACATCTTATTCTCGAGAAAAGAGGGGGAGAGTTAGTCTGTACCAATGAGAAATCATGACATCAGTTTAGAGTTAGGCAGCCTATTTCTTGTACATCAGCAAAGTTAAAACACCATTATGTCAACCCTTTTTCCACATGTGCCCTGGATAAGTTTTCTTTCTTTCTTTCTTGAATGAAGTTATTAGTTTAATTTTTAAATTTATTGAATCATTTTCCTAGTCACATCTGAGGCAGGTGAGCCAGGATGATTCTCAGTGGGGGGCTAAATCAAAGAGGTTATTGCTCAGAAGATTATCATGACCAGTCAAGGCAGTTTTAGCTTCAAGTACATTTTACAGGTCATTGGTTCCCACCTAAAGTAATCTCTCTAAAGTTCAGTCTGGGTACGAAAAGAGAGAGATACAAGAGTATCTCTTTCCATTTATAACCAGGACTTAATTGATCTCAGCAGATTTCCTAATTGCAGAGCTTACCTCACGTAGGTCATCTGTTTCCTCATCTGTAGAATCTTGCTGTCATAATCAGCACTTTAGGTATTATACCAAGGCAGCAGAAATCCCTTTCTCTGTGTGTTATAGGATGAAGAATTATTATAGCTTGTTCCTAAAATAACGCATTTGGCTTTGAGTGCAAAGCCACCAAGGAAGCGTATCAGTTTTAAGAATTGAATGCACTCTGAACAGAAAGAAAGCACAGTATCTTATTACTTGAATACTATTTATGTTTGCTCATACATTTAAAACTTGTTTGTTATCTCTTTTGGAATAAATGCTCTTTATCACTCTGTAGAATGGTTTCACCATGAATCTACAGATATCTTAGGTTAATTTAAGTGGGATGGTGAAGGGTCTAATAAAATCAATGTCAGAGTATTGTATTGAGTAAAGTGTCTCATATTTTTTTCTATTTTTCTCTGCTAAGTATTTAATAACTATATTACATTAAAATAAGGTAAATATGATTCACTTATCCTAACTAGACTATTAGCTAATAATAATTATTATTGTTATTGATCCCATAGCCCGATTTCTTTTAGCAGTTATCAAATACCTGAAAAGAATCTTGTCTCTCCACATTTTTCCTAATGTAGCTGTGTACAGGGTTATTTCTAAATGTTTAGCTCACCTCCCCCCCCCCCCCCACACACACACAGGGTCATCCGCATCCTGTGACCATGCTGTCCCTAGAAGAACCTCTTCACGACTGCCCATTGTAGATGGAGAGTCCCACATAAATACAGCAAGAAAATGTGTTTAGGGTTCTAAAGAGTTGTCTGCTTACCTTAACATGTTTACCTTTTGGAAACTGTACTGTATAGGCTATTGATGAGATTCCTGGGAAGTTGTAAGGGACTCAGAATTGAGGCCAGCGCTTGCTTCTTCCCCTTTTCCCAAACAAAATCCTCCCCCGCACAAGTGATGATGATGTGCTCAGTGTAGCTCACAGATGGGCCCTAAGAACCCCGCTGCATACTGTGATTGGATGCACATTCTCTTAGCTCCTCCACGGATGCCAGCCCTGCCGAGGTGTCGTGAAGCCTCCCAGAACGCACAGTCATTCACTGTAGATCTCTTACTGAAATGCGTATTTTATTTAATGCAAGTATATTTTGGAACAGATTTGTAATTTGTACAATTTAATGCTTTAATTATTTTTTTCTATTCTCATTTACTTTGTATTTTCATTGTATAGAGCAGACAGATGTTGGGTCAAGCAACTATTGAAGAGAAATACAAAGAAAATATGAAAGACCCATTCTTTTATTTTTTTTTAATTTTTAAAAATATTTTATTTATTTATTCATGAGAGACGCAGAGAGAAAGAGGCAGAGACATAGGCAGAGGGAGAAGCAGGTTCCATGCAGGGAGCCCGATGTGGGACTTGATCCCGGGACTCCAGGATTACGACCTGGGTGGAAGGCAGGCACTAAACCGCTGAGCCACCCAGGTGTCCCTGAAAGACCCATTTAAAAAAAAATAAATGTGAGCTAAAGAATTAGTTCACATTTGAAGTATGACATTGTATTTATTTGCAAATTCTTTTTATATTCTGATTGCTTTTAGAAATTATTAATTCCAGTCCAGACTGAAATTGGACTCTGTTTTCCCACATTTCAGTCATTTTCATTATCATTAAATGCAAGCACTTCAGGTTATTGTTTCACGCCATCTACTGAAGCTTTAATAATAAGGTCAAATTTTTGTTATGCAAGCATAAAGAGGTATTTTACTTTGGTTCCACCACTGGTTGTATATTGAGTTTTCCTGAAAATGATGTTTAATCGATAGGAAATAATTAACTACTGCAGTTATACAAGATTTCCAAATCTCTTAAATATTTCTATATTATGTATTGTCTTATAATCACATGAGAATAAATTGTCTGTAGAATGACTCCTCAAGCAGAACTAGTACCACTAGCTTAATACTACTCTGATGAATATATAGATGGAAGAAATCCTGCCTCTCCTATGATACAACTACTAGAGATACCAGGTGCAAGTATGCTAGTATCTGCACACAAATGTCCACATATGTCCACAAGTTCTATAAAGTCAGATTGTTTAATAAAAATTAAAATGTTAAGCTGGTAGCATTGCATTTTTAAAAAATGGCTATAGCCAATTGATATATAAATGTGTTAGTCTGTACTATCTCAACTGAAGAAATGGAAACTCTACTCAAAGTAGCTTAAAACAAAAAAACCAAAACCAGCAACAAAAACTACTTTGTGTTTGTGTTAATATCAATGATGGCTCATACAGGGGATCAAGTGGTGCTCTCTCTCTTACCATTGTTTCATATTAAGCAAATTACTATTAAGTACCAAAAGCATTGCCTTTTTCATACAAACTTTATTCTCAAATAGATCACTTTCTGGAAATCTAAATAATAGCCCTAGCAGCCCTACTATTGCATCTTGTCATTTTACTAACATCTACACAGTAAGATTTTCATATGAACTCGAACTCTAATTCTCCTTGAGCAATGAGCCCATTCACAGGTCAATCCTCTGGGGCTTGGGCTTGACTAAATAGCCCTGGGATATATGCTGATTCCCAGAGGTGGAACATAGGGTCCATTCCACTCAAATTATATGAATAGGAGAAAGGGAAATGTGTTCCCCAAAGAGAAGGTTTTAGAACCACGATAAGAATGCAGAAATAGAGGATTTGACTACATTTTACAGTCCAGCTGTTCAACATGCATTCTTAATCTGGTAACTCAATTTTTAAAGTGCCAGTTACTAATACCATGCATCTATTCCAAAAACTGAAAGCAGTCATGTCCTATATGCAGTCTTATCACATTACTGCATCCTGGTCCAAGTCAGCAGTAGAACACCCTTAAAGACATTTAGGTTTCTTTTTACCAGCAGTTTTAAAATCCTACAAGACAGTGATCAATGCCAGAAAGATTGCAACCTGGAAGAAGAGGAGAGGGAGTTCTATCATTTAGCAGCATATCAGTGATTTGATTAGTTTCCCTAGCTTTCTGTTCCATCTCGAATGTGGCTATCAATTCAAAACTCTAACTTGAGAAGCAAAGGCAGATTTAATCTGTTAGTCTTTCAAGATGCATGCAAAGTGGTGGTTCTTTAATGGACACAACAGAGAGTTTCATTATCCGGATTTTGTCCTACTTCTCCCCTAATTCTCTATTTAAAATCCTCAAGATTGACTTTTAATATTCTTCTGCTGTTGGTCTGGTGCAGAATTCACCCCTTTATAAAAACGGTATTTCTTTCATTCAACTTTCAGATGGGCCATCTTTTCAGCCCATTCTTTCTTACAGGGCATTACGGTAGGCTGCAAAAAATAACAAGCGTTCTTAAATATCGCCAGATATTTCTATAAAATCTAAATATCCAACCCATTTGAATACTTGATCTAATCTGAAGATGAAACTAAAATTGAGCTGCTGTTTTGCTACTCAGTGAGAATTGCAAACTTCCCAGCCAAGGATCCGGAGGTTCACCCTGCCTCACACTCAAGCTTCAGCAAGTCAATTCCACATTTTCGGTCCTCTCATTTGCAACAAAATCCTTTAAGAAACCATGTCTTTATTGATGGCATTTTAGTAGTGAATTATTAAAACTGTGATTCAAACATATTTAAACAAAAGAATGGACTAGTTGACTTAGATGAAAAGATAAAGCAAAGGATAGCTTTAGGCAAAACGGTACCAAAAGTTTAGCAATGTCATGTCTCTGCCTTGTGGCTGTGATTTTTTTTTTTTTTTGAGTTGTCTCCAGGTTTCAGTTGTTCCTCCTCAAGTCCCAAGATTGGCTGTCACAGTAATGTGCTTCTTATTTTCTTTAGAGGAACAGGCTCTCTTAATGAGACTGGTTTTGTACCCATCCTTCTAGAAGGAAGGAAACTACTAAAGTCCACCCAAATCATTACAGACTATGAATATGGAAGGTGTGTTGGATTTGGATGATTAGTACTCAGTATCTACATCTACTTACTTCTAAATGTGTTCTCTTTCTGCAGAGACCATAAGGCTACATCCTATGTTTCATAAGCTGTCTTTCCAAGTGTTTAGAAGCAAATGTTATTTTATCAGTTTAGAAAGGAGGAAGTCAGGCAGAGATGATCTCCTTGTTACCTTTTTTTTTTTCCCTGAGACTCAAGAGCAGGAACACATAAATAGCAAGAGCAACAGTTTGGGTTGCAGAATTTAATGTTTCAGTGTCTGCTGTCAAGACAGTATTATTAGCTGTCAAGATGCAGCGAGGATGGTAGTGCTGCCAAATCATTCTGATCCATGAGATTTTACTAAAGCTAGTCTGAGGACTCAACTACCTGATTTGAGTGTCCAAACTTTCCGACATTTTTTATAATTTGTATTTAAAATGAATCTTATTTTCACAAATAATTTGAAGCTTACAGAAACATTGGGAAGAGAATATACACCATACACTCCCCATCCAGTTCTCCCATTGATACCATCTTAAAAAAGTACAGAACTTTTGTTGCAATATTTAATACTGATATATTATCAATTTAAACTCAAGTCTGTTCTTCTCTCAGATACCCTGCCTTTTTAAATTTTTATTTTTATTATTATTATTTTTTATCGTTCTGTTGTTGCTATTCTAGGATTCTATCCAGGACACTACATTACATATAGGCTTCATATCTCCTTAGCCTTGTCTAGCCTATGAAATTTTTTCAGACTTTCCTTGTTTTTGATTACTTTTAACAGGTTTTGAGGAGAGTTAGATATTCAGTAAAATGTCCCTCAATTGAAATTTATCTGATGTTTTTAATGATTAATTACACTGTGGTAATAGGTTTTTGGAATAAGATTGAAGGTACCAAGTCCCGGGGCACCTGGGTGGCTCAGCAGTTGAGGGCCTGCCTTTGGCTCAGGTCATGATCCCAGGGTCCTGGGATCGAGTCCCACGTCAGACTCCATGCATGGAGCCTGCTTCTCCCTCTGCCTGTGTCTCTGCCTCACTCTCTGTGTTCCTCATGAATAAATAAATAAAACAGAAATATATCAAGTCCCATCTTTATCTGCTTACATTATGGGTACATATTATCAGCATGGCTTACTACTGTTGGTGTTGACCTTGATGGTCTTGCGGAGATAGGATTTATTAGGCTTTTTCATAGTACAGTTCCTCTCTACTCTCCTTCCGTACTATACTCTTTGGAAAGAAGCTACTATGTATATCCCACAGTAAAAGACTGGGAAATTATGCTCCATTGCATTGAAGAATCTATGTAAATTATTTGGGAGAGATTTTTTGCATGGGAGATATCTCTTCTTCCTCGATGAATTAGTTATTCAATTATTTATATATCATTATGGGCTTATGGATCTTATTTTATACTTTGAGTTATAATTGCAAACTGTGTATTTTATTTATTCAAATTGTTTCAGTTTTGACCTTTGGAGGTCTTTCATTTGGCTACTGTGGCCTTTGACATTCCCCATTAATGTGGGGCTTTAGGGTTTTGTTTGTTTTCAGCACTTCCTTACTTTCTGGCACCACAAACACTCCAGGCTTGTTTATGTGTTTTATGCTGAATCCTAGAATCAGTCATTTCTCTAAGGAGCACTGTTTTCTTCTATTGGAGAATTTTTTTTTTTTTTTTTTTTTTTTATTGGTGTTCAATTTACTAACATACAGAATAACCCCCAGTGCCCGTCACCCATTCACTCCCACCCCCCGCCCTCCTCCCCTTCCACCACCCCCAGTTCGTTTCCCAGAGTTAGCAGTCTTTACGTTCTGTCTCCCTTTCTGATATTTCCCACACATTTCTTCCCCCTTCCCTTATATTCCCTTTCACTATTATTTATATTCCCCAAATGAATGAGAACATATAATGTTTGTCCTTCTCCGACTGGCTTACTTCACTCAGCATAATACCCTCCAGTTCCATCCACGTTGAAGCAAATGGTGGGTATTTGTCATTTCTAATAGCTGAGTAATATTCCATTGTATACATAAACCACAGCTTCTTTATCCATTCATCTTTCGTTGGACACCGAGGCTCCTTCCACAGTTTGGCTATCGTGGCCATTGCTGCTATTAACATCGGGGTGCAGGTGTCCCGGCGTTTCATTGCATCTGTATCTTTGGGGTAAATCCCCAACAGTGCAATTGCTGGGTCGTAGGGCAGGTCTATTTTTAACTCTTTGAGGAACCTCCACACAGTTTTCCAGAGTGGCTGCACCAGTTCACATTCCCACCAACAGTGTAAGAGTGTTCCCTTTTCACCGCATCCTCTCCAACATTTGTTGTTTCCTGCCTTGTTAATTTTCCCCATTCTCACTGGCGTGAGGTGGTATCTCATTGTGGTTTTGATTTGTATTTCCCTGATGGCAAGTGATGCAGAGCATTTTCTCATGTGCATGTTGGCCATGTCTATGTCTTCCTCTGTGAGATTTCTGTTCATGTCTTTTGCCCATTTCATGATTGGATTGTTTGTTTCTTTGGTGTTGAGTTTGATAAGTTCTTTATAGATCTTGGAAACTAGCCCTTTATCTGATATGTCATTTGCAAATATCTTCTCCCATTCTGTAGGTTGTCTTTGAGTTTTGTTGACTGTATCCTTTGCTGTGCAAAAGCTTCTTATCTTGATGAAGTCCCAATAGTTCATTTTTGCTTTTGTTTCTTTTGCCTTCGTGGATGTATCTTGCAAGAAGTTACTATGGCCGAGTTCAAAAAGGGTGTTGCCTGTGTTCTCCTCTAGGATTTTGATGGAATCTTGTCTCACATTTAGATCTTTCATCCATTTTGAGTTTATCTTTGTGTATGGTGAAAGAGAGTGGTCTAGTTTCATTCTTCTGCATGTGGATGTCCAATTTTCCCAGCACCATTTATTGAAGAGACTGTCTTTCTTCCAATGGATAGTCTTTCCTCCTTTATCGAATATTAGTTGCCCATAAAGTTCAGGGTCCACTTCTGGATTCTCTATTCTGTTCCACTGATCTATGTGTCTGTTTTTGTGCCAGTACCACACTGTCTTGATGACCACAGCTTTGTAGTACAACCTGAAATCTGGCATTGTGATGCCCCCAGATATGGTTTTCTTTTTTAAAATTCCCCTGGCTATTCGGGGTCTTTTCTGATTCCACACAAATCTTAAAATAATTTGTTCTAACTCTCTGAAGAAAGTCCATGGTATTTTGATAGGGATTGCATTAAACGTGTATATTGCCCTGGGTAACATTGACATTTTCACAATATTAATTCTGCCAGTCCATGAGCATGGAATATTTTTCCATCTCTTTGTGTCTTCCTCAATTTCTTTCAGAAGTGTTCTATAGTTTTGAGGGTATAGATCCTTTACATCTTTGGTTAGGTTTATTCCTAGGTATCTTATGCTTTTGGGTGCAATTGTAAATGGGATTGACTCCTTAATTTCTCTTTCTTCAGTCTCATTGTTAGTGTATAGAAATGCCACTGACTTCTGGGCATTGATTTTGTATCCTGCCACGCTACCGAATTGCTGTATGAGTTCTAGCAATCTTGGGGTGGAGACTTTTGGGTTTTCTATGTAGAGTATCATGTCATCGGCGAAGAGGGAGAGTTTGACTTCTTCTTTGCCAATTTGAATGCCTTTAATGTCTTTTTGTTGTCTGATTGCTGAGGCTAGGACTTCCAGTACTATGTTGAATAGCAGTGGTGAGAGTGGACATCCCTGTCTTGTTCCTGATCTTAGGGGAAAGGCTCCCAGTGCTTCCCCATTGAGAATGATATTTGCTGTGGGCTTTTCATAGATGGCTTTTAAGATGTCGAGGAATGTTCCCTCTATCCCTACACTCTGAAGAGTTTTGATCAGGAATGGATGCTGTATTTTGTCAAATGCTTTCTCTGCATCCAATGAGAGGATCATATGGTTCTTGGTTTTTCTCTTGCTGATATGATGAATCACATTGATTGTTTTACGGGTGTTGAACCAGCCTTGTGTCCCAGGGATAAATCCTACTTGGTCATGGTGAATAATTTTCTTAATGTACTGTTGGATCCTATTGGCCAGTATCTTGTTGAGAATTTTTGCATCCATGTTCATCAGGGATATTGGTCTGTAATTCTCCTTTTTGGTGGGGTTTTTGTCTGGTTTTGGAATTAAAGTGATGCTGGCCTCATAGAACGAATTTGGAAGGACTCCATCTCTTTCTATCTTTCCAAACAGCTTTAGGAGAATAGGTATGGTTTCTTCTTTAAACGTTTGATAAAATTCCCCTGGGAAGCCATCTGGCCCTGGACTCTTGTGTCTTGGGAGGTTTTTGATGACTGCTTCAATTTCCTCCCTGGTTATTGGCCTGTTCAGGTTTTCTATTTCTTCCTGTTCCATTTTTGGTAGTTTGTGGCTTTCCAGGAATGCGTCCATTTCTTCTAGATTGCCTAATTTATTGGCGTATAGCTGTTCATAATATGTTTTTAAAATCGTTTGTATTTCCCTGGTGTTGGTAGTGATCTCTCCTTTCTCATTCATGATTTTATTAATTTGAGTCTTCTCTCTCTTCTTTTTAATAAGGCTGGCTAATGGTTTATCTATCTTGTTAATTCTTTCAAAGAACCAACTCCTGGTTTTGTTGATCTGTTCCACAGTTCTTCTGGTCTCAATTTCATTGAGTTCTGCTCGAATCTTTATTAACTCCCTTCTTCTCTTGGGTGTAGGATCTATTTGCTATTTTTTCTCTAGCTCCTTTATGTGTAAGGTTAGCTTTTGTATTTGAGTTCTTTCCAGTTTTTGAATGGATGCTTGTATTGCGATGTATTTCCCCCTCAGGACTGCTTTTGCAGCATCCCAAAGATTTTGAACGGTTGTATCTTCATTCTCATTAGTTTCCATGAATCTTTTTAATTCTTCCTTAATTTCCTGGTTGACCCTTTTATCTTTTAGCAGGATGGTCCTTAACCTCCACGTGTTTGAGGTCCTTCCAAACTTCTTGTTGTGATTTAGTTCTAATTTCAAGGCATTATGGTCTGAGAATATGCAGGGGACAATCCCAATCTTTTGGTATCAGTTCAGACCCGATTTGTGACCCAATATGTGGTCTATTTGGAGAAAGTTCCATGTGCGCTTGAGAAGAATGTGTATTCAGTTGAGTTTGGATGTAAAGTTCTGTAGATATCTGTGAAATCCATCTGGTCCAGTGTATCATTTAAAGCTCTCGTTTCTTTGGAGATGTTGTGCTTAGAAGACCTATCGAGTATAGAAAGAGCTAGATTGAAGTCACCAAGTATAAGTGTATTATTATCTAAGTATTTCTTCACTTTGGTTAATAATTGATTTATATATTTGGCAGCTCCCATATTCGGGGCATATATATTGAGGATTGTTAAGTCCTCTTGTTGAATAGATCCTTTAAGTATGATATAGTGTCCCTCTTCATCTCTCACTACAGTCTTTGGGGTAAATTTTAGTTTATCTGATATAAGGATGGCTACCCCTGCTTTCTTTTGAGGACCATTCGAATGGTAAATGGTTCTCCAACCTTTTATTTTCAGGCTGTAGGTGTCCTTCTGTCTAAAATGAGTCTCTTGTAGACAGCAAATAGATGGGTCCTGCTTTTTTATCCAGTCTGAAACCCTGTGCCTTTTGATGGGGTCATTAAGCCCGTTCACATTCAGAGTTACTATTGAGAGATATGAGTTTAGTGTCATCATGATATCTATTCAGTCCTTGTTTTTGTGGACTGTTCCACTGAACTTCTTCTTAAAGGGGAATTTTAAGAGTCCCCCTTAAAATTTCTTGCAGAGCTGGTTTGGAGGTCACATATTCTTTTAGTTGCTGCCTGTCTTGGAAGTTCTTTATCTCTCCTTCCATTTTGAATGAGAGCCTTGCTGGATAAAGTATTCTTGGTTGCATGTTCTTCTCATTTAGGACCCTGAGTATATCCTGCCAGCCCTTTCTGGCCTGCCGGGTCTCTGTGGAGAGGTCTGCTGTTACCCTAATACTCCTCCCGATAAAAGTCAGGGATTTCTTGTCTCTTGCTGCTTTAAGGATCTTCTCTTTATCTTTGGAATTTGCAAGCTTCACTCTTAAATATCGAGGTGTTGAACGGTTTTTATTGATTTTAGGGGGGGATCTCTCTATTTCCTGGATCTGAATACCTGTTTCCCTTCCCAGATTAGGAAAGTTTTCAGCTAGAATTTGTTCAAATACATGTTCTGGCCCTCTGTCCCTTTCGGCGCCCTCGGGAACCCCAATTAAACGTAGGTTTTTCTTTCTCAGGCTGTCGTTTATTTCCCTTAATCTATCTTCATGGTCTTTTAATTGTTTGTCTCTTTTTTCCTCAGTTTCCCTCTTTGCTATCAACTTGTCTTCTATGTCACTCACTCGTTCTTCCACCTCGTTAACCCTCGTCGTTAGGACTTCTAGTTTGGATTGCATCTCATTCAATTGATTTTTAATTTCTTCCTGATTAGCTCTAAATTCTGCAGTCATGAAGTCTCTTGAGTCCTTTATACTTTTTTCTAGAGCCACCAGTAGCTGTATAATAGTGCTTCTGAATTGGCTTTCTGACATTGAATTGTAATCCAGATTTTGTAACTCTGTGGGAGAGAGGACTGTTTCTGATTCTTTCTTTTGAGGTGAGGGTTTCCTTCTAGTCATTTTGCTCAGTGCAGAGTGGCCAAAAGCAAGTTGTATTGGGAAAAAGAGAAAAAGAGAGGAGAGAAAGAAGGAAAGAAAAGAGAAAGAGAAAAAAAAGGGAAGAAAAAAAACGGAAAAAAAAAGAAGAAAAAGAGAAAGAAAAAGAAAGGAGAAAAAAAAAGGGGGTGGGGGAAGGAAACAAATCAAAAAGCAAAACAAAACAAAACAAAACAAAACAAAAAAAAAGAACCACCGGGGAGTATCTTCTGATTCTGTGTACTTTAAGTCCCTTGGCTTCTCCTGGAAGTTGTCCGTCTAGCTGGTCTTCTGGGGGAGGGGCCTGCTGTGCTGATTTTCAGGTGTTAGCAGTTGGGGGAGCTGCTGTGCCCCTGCCTGGTGCAGGGCTCGGTGGGGGTTGTTTACCCCGTGAGGCCGCAGGAGGAACAGCCCCAGTGGCGGGGCAGCTCTGGAGACCTGGATTCAGCTCCGGCAGGAACTCCGTCTGCAGGGCCTGGAGGCTCCGGGGCGGGGCGCTGATCTCAGCTCGGGGCAGGAGCGTCCTCGCTGTCCTGGGCCCTCCCGGCCTCTGCCTGTCCCGGGGGAGGCCGGATCCTGGGCTGTGTCCGGGCGCCCTGTGCTCCGGAGCCTGCGCTGGTGGATTCGCGCTCCCGGGCCGCGCAGCCCCCTCCGCGGAGCCGCCCCCGAGCCCCTCCGAGCTGCTCCTGGAACCGCGCAGCCCCCTCTGCACGGAGCCTCTTCCTCTGCCCGAGCCCCTCCGAGCTGCTCCTGGGGCCGTGCAGCCCCCTCCGCGGAGCCGCCCCCTCCCCCCCCCTCCGAGCTGCTCCGGGTCCCGCCGCCCGCGCTGCAGCCCTTAGGGAGCTCGGCGCACTCTCCTGGGCGCGCAGTTGCTCTGTTACTGTCTCGGGGAACCCGAGGCCATCCTCGCCCTCCTGGGTCCTGCTCCAACTCCCTGGAGCCCCTTTCCCCCCGGGAAGGTTGGTGCAGCTCCTGCGTCTCCGGGACGGGGCTCTCCTGTCCTGGGGACACTCGCCCCGGCCTCAGCCCGGCTCCTCGCGGGGCCCCTCCCCCTTGGAGGCCTTTGTTTCTTTACTTCTTTTTCCCCGTCTTCCTACCTTGATAGAAGCGCGAACTCTTCTCACTGTTGCATTCCAGCTGGTCTCTCTTTAATTCTCAGGCCGAATTCATAGATTTTCAGGATGATTGGAAGGTTATCTAGGTAATTTGGTGGAGACAGGTGATTTGGGGACCCTACTCTTCCGACATCTTGCTCCTCCCTCTTTGAAACCAATATTTGATTACTAGATGTGCTCCTTGCTGCTGCAATCGGTCTTGGTGTTTCTCAGTCTCAGCTGAGAGATAAAAGAAAATAATTGTGTCTACTAACTTTAGCATATCTATGAATATTTCTATATGTGACCATTTTAATCTGTACTAAGCTAAACACTTGTTAATACTGATACCCCTAATTCTAATACTTTGACACCTGGGTCTAATTCTAGCCTCTTCCACTTGCTTATCAGTGAGCTCTTACTCTTCCAACAGTGAAAGAATGCATTTCTGTTATACACCATCCCTTTAGTTATTCAGTTCCATTATACTTGTATAGAACTATCAGAAATGTTAGCCTTGAAATTATTAGCATGAAAATTATCTGAAATTAATATAGCTATAGCAGTTTTATTGATATTGACATAATATACATTCTTCATCCCTTTAGTGTTTTCCAGTAGTGAATATTTAAAGTTGGTTCATTGTAGACAACATCTATTCAGGCCTTGTGATTTTTATTCACACTGGTGATCTCAGTATTTTACTTGGTATAGTGAGGCCACTGACATTTAGAAAGATTATTTATAATGTGGGATGAACATATACAACATTTTTTTAAAAATTTGTTTATTTATTCATGAGACAGAGAGAGAGAGGCAGAAACACAGGCAGAGGGAGAAGCAGGCTCCAGGTGGGGAGCCCGACATGGGACTCGATCCCTGGTCTCCAGGATCACACCCCGGGCCAAAGGTAGCGCTAAATCGCTGAGCCACCGGGGCTGCCCCATATACAACATTTTTAATGGTTTCCTATTTATTGAATTTCTTTGTTGGCTTTGTTCCCATTTTGCTGACTTCATTTAATTGAACATTTTATATGATTCCATTTTACTCATCTCAACACATTAAGTATAATAATTCAAAAATTTTAAATAGTTACCTTATAAATTGCAATCACTTTTGTGATTTTAATACAACGTGAAATCCAAGTGCCTTATAACAGAGTAACCCCAATTTCTACTCTACTCCCTTTTGACATAATTGTCATTCATTTCATTTATTCATACACCATGAATATCAAACACCATTATGTTAATACAATTATGTTAAAAAACATCTTTTAGATGTTTTAGAAAAATGAAGAAGAGATATATGCAATTTTATTTATATTTATTTTCTTTATTTTTCACTTATTCATATGCTATAAACATCAAATATCATGTTAATATCATTATGTTAAAAACATCTTATAGAAAAATGAAGATAAATATATGAAATTTTATTTATATCTATTTTATATTATGTATACAATAATTTTACATTGATTTTTATTTATGTGAAATCTCAAAGTGGTAACAATCAAATGTTGGTTCTTAACTACCTAAGACAATTTGGGCCAGAACTATAACTACTGTGTTTTGATTCAGAGAAGCCTTGGGCAGTGATAGCTTGATGTGTACCCTCAAAGGCCTATTTGTAAGATAGAAATAAGGAAAAAATTTTTAAAAAATTCCAGGTCTGAAAAGAGAAATCTGACTTCAGTCACCATAATGGAGAGATAGAGAGTCACTTCTTTACTGAATTCTCAACTTTGAAAATTTACAGAATCAGGACACTGCAAAAAAGGAAGAGTCTGCAAACAAATGGGATGCTTAGATGCTGCCATAAGCAAAATTACTATGAATTTTCCTCTTGACTTTCAATAAATGGATCTATACCAATATGGCAAGGAAATGATTTTCTGGGGACAAATAAGCAAAGATTTTCAGGGATTACATGACATTGTGTATGGGCTAATATTAACTATGACCCAAAACATGACAGTGGTTCAATGGTGAGAATGTGAAATGATAGGTGATAAATTGTGTTCTCAACTAATTCTGTAAACCAGAGGTTGTAGTAAGAATACACTCTGTGGGAAATTTTCTAATTCTTGAATATATAGCTACCTTAAAACTTCCTGGTAACTGGAAGAATTGCACATTTGCTCTCTGACCTTTGGAATGAGGTATATTATAGTACCATGCATCAAGTGTAAATGTCTGTGAATGAACTTTCACCAAAACAGTAAACCAAAATCAACACTGTATTTCTAAAAGAATTTTAGAAGAAATTCTAAATTAAAAAATGATGCAGGGTGGTCTTTTCTACCTTGCTCTCATTTTCAGACATGATTGGCCTGTGCACAAATAATTCAGGACATAATAGATGATGGTACATCATGACAAACCTGATACTTTAAAATCTGGAACTCTAAATGCAATTGGATTTCCATATGCTGGAGCAAATTAGCATAGATTCTTGCAGTTGATTTATTTTGGAGGAGGAAGAAACTTTTATTTTTGCCTGTATCAGAGAGAGAGAGAGAGAATAATAAAAACAGCCTTTCTTGGCAGAGAGAACAGGGCATGTTCAATGTCTTTTCAGTGTCATATTTTTGGACCATCTCAGCACTCTAGATCTTGAAACAATTTCATCTTCTGAGACCATGACCTCCTATTGGAATACTTCATAGATCTCACCATGCTGATGGATTTTACAACCAGGAGTTAGGTGTTATAGGCAAGAAAACAAAATGGATCTTGGATGTATGTAGGAGATACATCTTATAAAATTACAGGTTTGTATAATATTGGTGACATTTTAGGGAACCAAATGGTTGTATGATTTTGCCACCAAATTGAAAATCAAAATAACATCTTCCACATTCTACCACTAAGAAAGGAGATCCCAACATGCTTCAGTAAGACAATTACAAAGCCTAATTCCAGTAGTGAAAACTCTATTTTAGAGGAAAAAAATATCCTGCATATAGTTCTCTTCAGTCCTATTACCAAGTAAAAAATCTCTTTCCAAAATTTTAGTTAAACTCAAAGCAAGAGAAGTTTCATCAGCATTTTCAGTTTGCACCCATGCTACTTATTTCCTGACAGATACAAGAGCAATAGAATTTTCGCTGCAAAATGTGTTAAGATTTGTAAGCTAATCTGAACATGATCCCCAGTAATTTAGAGCAAAGTCTTGCCATTTTTTGACAAATAACTATTTTCTTTATGAGAAACAGTTGTTTCCTTCCTACCAGACCCTGGAAGAAAATGAATATTAGAAAGTGGGGCAGCAAGTGATTTTGCCCATCATTGACTAGGTGACAGTTGATACATAAAGCCATAAAACTGTAGTGCACTGAAGCGCTGCATATGAAGTCAAAGTGGTGTCAATGAGATTCAGTTTGTGATAACCCTGGAGGAATAACTGAGTTACACAGGTACATGGCTCACACTCCAGTGCACCTGCTCCTGCCACACTTGTTTCTTTAAACCCCTGAAAACCACTCCAGGTAATCTCACAGGGAGTTTTCATGTAAAATACAGTAAAGAAGCTACCATGCAAACCTGATTTACAAGTGGTTGCAGACAATATATAGGTACCACAGGAAATCCAAGGGCTAACATTACAACTCCACATGGGATAGATTCTGTCTTGAAGGCAAATCTTCCCAATGGACAGACTATCCTGCTTCACTTGACCTGAAAACAAGACTCTTTAGACATATGGAGCTACATTGGTTCTTTGATAGTGACCATTTGGTTAACAGTCAGAAATTTGGAAGGATAAGATTTAGAAATATGGTAACAGATGGCATGGGCAAACTATGTGTAAATTGATTTTCCAAATGGACCAGACTCTGAGAATTATTTGTTACATATAAATTCTAATCAAACAGCAATATAAGGAACTCAGTAATCAAGTGGATAAAAAAAAAAGACCCATTTTGTGAGTGCTAGACATTCTCTTCCAGTCACACCAGCACTTGTCAATAGATTCCTGAACTACATGGCTACTGTAACACAGTTGAAGATTAGATATTATGCAAAAAAATGGACTTTCCAATACAAGGTGTATCTAACTCTTTTTTTATAAATTTATTTTTTATTGGTGTTCAATTTGCCAACATATAGAATAACACCCAGTGCTCATCCTGTCAAGTGCCCATCACCCAGTCACCCCCAACCCCCACCCACCTCCCCTTCCACCACCCCTAGTTCGTTTCCCAGAGTTAGGAGTTTTTCATGTTCTGTCTCCCTTTCTGATATTTCCCACTCATTTTTTCTTCTTTCCCCTTTATTCCCTTTCACTATTTTTTATATTCCACAAATGAATGAGACCATATAATGTTTGTCCTTCTCCGATTGACTTACTTCACTCAGCATAATACCCTCCAGTTCCATCCACGTTGAAGCAAATGGTGGGTATTTGTCGTTTCTAATGGCTGAGGAATATTCCATTGTATACATAAAGCACATCTTCTTTATCCATTCATCTTTCGATGGACACCGAGGCTCCTTCCACAGTTTGGCTATTGTGGACGTTGCTGCTATGAACATCTAACTTCTTTTAATGCTATACCCACATTGCCAGCAACAGAGCTGAAGCTGATTGGGCAATACAATACCATTTTTTTAACGGATATTCATCAAAGATCTCATGCCAGTTTAATTACATTAAATCTCTTTAATTATATAGGGGACAGTGATTTGTTCTTACGGAAATAGTCCCTTATTCCGTGTGTACATTTGCCTCTCTTGTCTACGTACTGTGTGTGTGTGTGTGTGTGTGTGTGTGTCTATGTACTTTAGCCAGAAATATAACCTTAGGACTGATAAAATTCCATATGCACTTCTGTAATATCCCACATGATACTACTTATGAGCAAGGGTGTCATGCTATATTAAGTGATTTGTTGCAGTGGCTAACTGCTGTTTCATTGCAACCCATCATCCTGAAATAATTGGTCTTATGGAATAATGGGAAAAAAACTATTGAAGATGCGATTATGGCACCTATTAGATGATATCGCAGTGTTGGGTCCTGTTCCACAGGATGCAGAATATGCTCTGAAGCAATATACATGTCTGTGTCTCCCATGGCTCCATTTTACTGGTAACCAAGGTTGAGATGTGTGAAGAACACATGTCTCTAATATAGCTAATTATACCCATACAAAATTATTGTCTGCCATCCTCTATAAATTTGGATTTCAGTAGTTTGGAGTTCTTAATATCCAATAAATTATTCCATTAGGGGATCTAATAATGTTTCAATTAAACTGGAAGTTTAAAATCCCACTTGGCTATTATTTTACTCCTCATTCCCTGGAAATAACACTCAAAACTTTAGCTACTTAGTAGTCACTGACCTTTATTAACAAAAGAAAGAGAGTTACTTCTATGAAATGGATACAGAGGAAGATGAAATAAATAGACCAACATGAAATCCTGTGTAGGAAAATTTAACAATGGTTTGTGGAGTCCCTAGGAATGAAGGTTTGGATCACCCCATTGGTTTTAGATTACCAATCAATTCAAGTATTGACCAAGAGCAAAGGGAAACATAAAATAGGTAGTGGAGAAAAATCTGCATTAACCATGATGCAATGCCTTGTTAAGAGAGGTAGCTACCCCTATTTTCGTTCTAGCTCTGTTATGTGTATTTATTTTTCTTACCTTTCATCTTTATAGGAGGTAAACTGGTGATGATTGTCTTTATAATTTATTCTTTGGATTACAGAAAAATTGACCTGCGATTGGGACTGGAAGAGAAGAAATGCTACCCAAAGGTTGTTATGATGACAGAGGTATTAGAGGCTCATCATGCTGGCACTAAGTTGTGTAAGGTAGGAGCATATTCTGTTGTTCTTATTTTATTTTGTTATTTGAAAGTGTAGATGAATTATGTGTGTGTAGAGGTTGAATTGCCAAAAGGAGAGTTCCCAAAGAATATGATAGATAAGTTTGATGGGAAGGTCATATTAATTTCATATTCTTGTTGAACTTTTGTGTGCAGAAGTGACAGGAGAGCTGAAAGACTGTGTCACTAGACACCCGTATAGCTAGATTTTTGAAATGCAAATAAAAGTCTCCCATTGTATGTACTAGAATGAGATTTGTAGGATGAACGTGAGGTGGAAGGCATTGTTCTTCTCTGTTTTTTGGTTTGGCTTGTTGTTGTTGTATTGTTTGGTTTTCTGAAAGAAAAGAGAAAGAAGTCCTGAACCTCAAAGGACAACAAAGCAACTGTGATGGTTTTATTGGGCACTCATTGTTGAGTTGCCAGCTTTGTTTGACAGGTATTGTGGTTGATGCGACATTCTGATCCCTGGATCACAACTATGGTGTCTATGTTTGGACTCATTTGTATTAGCAGAGTCCTGCTGACTCCAGATCCTCTCACCCTTCCAGTGATTTTACAAGCACTTGTTTTCCTTTATAAAATTCATTTCTGATTATATATCTCTAGTGGTTTCATTTTCCTGCATAGAACCCTAAATGAAAAACAAATGTTTTTCTTCATAGGAAAGTTGGGCTTTTTTAACCAGAAAAAAAAGAAAAAAAAAAAAAAAAGAGGAATGGATATGGGGCAAGAAAGACAGTTCAAGTCACGAATAAAATATTTCTATTATTGTAGTGCCTACATGCATTATATTGTTTATTTATGAGAAATACTATTATTTAAATTTGTCAGCAGCTTCTCTGAGTAGGCAAAACAGAAAGTTACTTCAGAATCTCCTTCTGTATATTCTAGTTAATTAATAACTAGCTACCTTGAGTAATTAGTAGGGAGTTATTGACTTAGGTAAATGTGAATGTGGTTCTTTACATTGCTTAGAATGCTAGTCTTTTCCTGGGGAATGGGTGGATAAACCCACATACAAAACAAAGAATCCTTTGGGTAGAAAATATGTTCTATTCTGACCCTTCCAGTTGAAACTTTAACTGCATTTGAGTTTCTAGATGGATTAAAATAGTGCAGCTTAAAAGGAGGAATGCCAATTTGCCTCAAAGTAAGGATGGAGGAAGGTAGGACTGGTGATGCATGCTTGAAACCTGCACCTCAGTGGCAATTATAGAGACAGGCCACTGGCTGGCAAGGAATGCCAGGTAGACTGCACATCTGGCAAATTGACTTTTGACCATTTTAAATTTAAATACTAGAATAGATCTGCGTTTACTTGTTCTTCCATTGGAATTAAGTAGGTCTTCAGGAGTCAGGATGCCCTCAAGGTACTGAAGATCCCAGTTATCTATATTTGGAGAATGATTTCACCACTGAGACTAACAGTAATAACAGTGATATCAACATGTGTAATACAGTCCTTCTAACTTTTTTGTGACTCCTGGGTTTCATTCAATCCTAGGAAGGATGTAGGATAGTCCTCTTTTAACTCCATGTGAGAGATGAAGAAATGGAGGCAAGAGGTAATGACTCACTTGCCCGGGGCCATAGATAATTAGTGACAGAATTAGGCAGAGCCACCAGATTTCCTGATTAGCATCTCCGTGATCTCTCTACTGGCCCATTTAGTTAAGAACTCAGAATATTTCGTCTGACAGCTCTGACAATCCTTATTTTGCCACTTAGTCATTGCTTGACCTTGGGCAAAATGTTTAATTTCTCTGAACCTCAAAGTCTTCCAAGGCTGTATGAATGAATGAAGTTAATTGTCCATTTTTCCTTTAATAGAATCCATTAGCTTCTTGTCAAGACAGTCTCTTCATCATCTCAATACACATTCCAAGCATCCTACTTCTAAGCAAACCTTCCTGCTGCAAGTCTTGCTTCGAATATGCTCTCTTTTTATTACTTCCAGTAGTGCAACCTCTGTCCATTTGTCATCTCATTCAAAAAGTATTTATTAGGCACCAACTGTATGTCATATGTATTACTAGAGACATTTGAGGCATTAGGAGGCATAACCAGGTACCCATCCTGCTTTCACAGAATTGATAATCCAGTCAGGGAAAAAGAGTTAGAGTATATGCTTGTATTATCCAAAGCACCGGTGGTAGCTGTTGGGAGACTACTTCAGAACACCAGTCTTTTTTCCCTTATTCAACAGTGTAATTGATATAAAGTAAAGCTATTTTTTTCTGTATAGAATTATTATACTATTCACATGTCCAGAATAAACAACTGGCACTAAAGGGGTAATTTTCAACCAGGTAATGATTACTTTGCAGAATAAGGGATTTGTATTATATCATTTTTAGTTGATGATCAGAGTATTCCTTTTTATTAGAGGCAATGGAACTATAAGTAACAAGGCTGTTTTTTTTTTAATGGTAAAAAAGAAAGTTAAAAGCAAGCAAGCAAAATATAATGTAATTCAAAACTTAAAAATGAACAAATTGGGTCTACATTTTCATGAGTATTTAAAATATTCATAATAATTCATCTCTTCCAATAATTATATGATTCCTAATGGTTTTTTGCAAATCATTGCTAAGCACATCACCAACAGATTTATATCTCGTGCCTTGCTGTCATTTCAAATTTAATTTTTATTGCACAGGATTGTTTGAAATTAATAAAAATAATTGCAACAGTGTTTTCATTTTAATTTCAGTTATATACTCAAAGGGCATATAAGTCTCAAACTTATGTCTAGTGATTGAAATTTATAAATGAATAAAATAGTCACCAGAGTTGTCTGTATTTAGTGATGTCAGCTACTTACTCTATTGACTTCTTAAACATAAATTTGATTTCATCTTCACTTAAGCACAATTCTATCCTAAAATGTTAAGTATATTTTGAAAAGGCAAATTTTTCAGGTTCTAAGAACTAATTAAGAAGTGTTTGAATTGACTGTTTCATCTCTCTCAGTAAATCTGAAAGTAGCCAAAAAGAAAAATAAAAAGTCATCCACTGATTTAATTCTGTACCTACTGCAATGTGGAGTGAGCCAGATAGCTTTTGTTCATTCTATATCCTATAATCAGCAGACTATAGAGTTTCCTCATAAGAGATGAACAGAAAAGTTTGACTTTGCCCAATATATGAGATAAATTAAAAGTAATCTATAATGCCACATATTGGATACACTCAGTAAGTGTCCATTGATTTTCCTTCGATATTTATATTGCTGCATTCAGGGACAAACCGTGATCAAGTTGTCAGCAGTACATGTGAATAAAGACAGGACACCTGCCTCCCTTCAGTACTAACTCTATGCCTATTTTACCTCGAGTTTGGATAAACCAAAGTTAGTTCTAGAATAATGAAGATTTTCATACCTTAGATGATCTGAGACTTTTCTTAAAAATCTATAAAGCAAATCTAACCATTTCAAATTTAAATAATTATTACAAATACTTACCATTAAGTAAATTAATTACTCTCTTGGTAGGGTCCTCAGTTCCCCCATTTCAGTGGACTCTCATCCTCAGCAGAATTCTCAAACCTTACCCCCAGATGTGAGCACTGTTGGAAATCATTACACAGCTCAGAAATTGGTGCCACTGTGAATTTATGTTTGCCAGCTTCAACTGAGCCCTTGATGTGGTTTCTGTTACTTTTATTTCCCTAGCCTCCACAGCGTCTGTTCCAAAATATTCTACCCTTTACCCTGGATTTGCCCTCTTTGATGACAATCCTGCCACCTCTTCTTGGAGGAAATTAATCATCATTTGGGAGTTCCCTGGATTTACAAAAGTATGATTGCTGTACACGTGGATCTCCTGTTACAAAGGACACACTGCCTTTAAACCATTTTTTTTTTCCATTCTAAATATTCTTTTATTTCCCTTCAAGGATCTCTTCCTGAACTGTCTCTTCTGTTTCTCTGATTCCTCCCTCTACCATCTCTCTGGTCCTTAGATGTATAATTGGAATAGATATATTTGGTAGTTGGTGCAAACTCTGAAGGGGGGATTCTTGGCCTTCAGGGTAAGGTATATCATAGTGAGGATGGCCAAGTGGAAGCCTCTGAATCTATACTCCTCCACCAGACAAGGTATTAAGTCAAGAAAAATATGCCATTCTGGGAAGAGGAACAGACTAATATTGTAATTGATGTTCCTAAAGGTTGTAAGGATGATGGTTCCCATCATATCTGTATTTAATTCACTGCATGGCACCTGGAGGAACTACATAGATCTTCGAAGATGATAGTAGACCACTGCAGCTGCTGCGTCAGATGTGGCATCTCTGCTCGAGCTGATTACCTCAAACTCAGGTACCTGGTGAATGATGATAGCTTTGGTGAATGTGTTCTTTTATATTCTGACCAGGAAGGAAAATCTGAAACAGTTCACATTCACCAAGCATGAATAAATGTGCACATTTATAGTTCTTGGCTGGGGCTATATGAATTCTCCCATTCTCTGTCATAATATAGTCCAAAGAGATATGGACCATCTGGACATCCTATTAATGCACCATAGCAAAGACATCATGCAAATTGGACCAGATGATCAAGAAGAATCTATCACATTAGATGCATTGCTAAGAACACGCACTCCAGAGGGTGAAAGAGAGATCTTAGGACATTTCAGAAGTGCAGTGGTTAGGAGAGTGAACATGCCATCTAGAGCAAAGGAAAAAGAATCTTACTACATCTTGCATTTCTGAACGTGAAGAAGGAAGTATAATGCCTCGTACGCTTCAGCAGATGCTGGAAGCTGTATATCCCATGCCTAGAAATACTCTTCTGACCCAAGTACCAGAAACAAAAGCCTACTGACTTTTGCTGTGGAGCATAAGATCCTGCAGATCTAGGCTGATGTGCAAACACAATATGTGCACAGCCTGCACATATTGCTGATGTGCAATAGCACTTGCACCATTTTACTCAGAAAACACTTTGGGCTTAGAGGAATCAGTGGTGGGGCAAGGAGTAGTATGGAATGTAAAACAAGCCTCAAGAGAGAACACAGGTTCCTAGTGGTCTGGAGCAAGATGATGACCTCTGCAAGGGCAGGTCACATAGCTTTTGCAAATAGCACCTGGTACTGTGCCAGGCCACTGTAGAGGCAGTGTCTGACCACAGGGCACCAGTTCATCGGGTCCCCAGAAGTACTTGTCACGAGTGAGAACTGCAAACTATCTTCGTACAGACATTCCATTCAAACCTATGTGCTGAGAGACCGACCAAACCATAGCAAGACTCTTTGCCCCCTGAGGATGCGTCTCTGGGAAAACTCTGCTCCCTTCTGAATTCCTGTCTGGATAAGAAATTAAGGATGTCAAAAGAATTTAGTGTTTGTTCTAGCCAACACCTGACAACAGACCCCTGACCTTATTTTCTTAGAGCTTTAACTAAAAAGGGCTTACAATTGTGAACTCCTTCTCTGCTCGCTGAGATGTATATGTATGTCTTACGATGCAGCAGTATCTTTCTCTAGGACCTAAAATGTAATCAGGGAGGAGAGGGCCTCTGTATGCCAGTCTCTGTGGGAAGATAGAATCCTAACTTCCAGAGTGGCCATGAAATAGACACACCACTGGCCTAATCCCATGTATACTGACCAACCCTTTGAAAGTTTTCCTTTGAATCTCTTGTTCCCCTCTTTATCCTTCATCCTCTCTTTATCCTGCCTGGTAATCTTAGCACAAATCAGAATGGAGCTCAGAGTTTTTTCTCTTACTGTCAGTAGTTACAGAATCAAATGTTTTCACCACTTAAGTTCTGACATATCTTTGACATGAATCTGTCAAACCTACCATTCTATGAAGTAAGGTAGACTGGGCCAGTAGGGGCACCTGGGTGGCTCAGCGGTTGAGCCTCTGCCTTTGGGTCAGGTCACGATCCTGGGGTCCTGGGATCGAGTCCCACATCGGGTTCCCTGCATGGAGCCTGCTTCTCCCTCTACCTGTGTCTCTGCCTCTCTCTGCATCTCTCATGAATAAATGGATAAAATCTAAAAAAAAAAAAAAAAGAACTGGGCCAATATCACATAAAAGGAAAGATTTACATTCAGGATCAAGCATAAGCATAATCAGAAGACCCTTGAAAACTGCATGACTGAGTATCTTTTAAACCCTCATGTTAGCCACCAGATTTGGGCCAGTGCCTCTTCCACAGCTTATACCTGAGACCATCAGAGGGAGGGGGGCTCCCATATATCTCTTGTCATCTTAGCGTGTAGCTATAAGTAGAAAATGGATGTGTTTGCACCACAGCCAAGCAAGGATGATGAGGGAAAATCCTCCTATCAGAGCTTCATGCCAGGCACATGGTTATCCAATTTGTATAAATAGAAAAGCCTCATAGGATTAGGATATTCATGGACTCCTGGAGATTTGCAAACAAACAGGCTTTCTGGTCAGAGGTCTTCTAGAAGGAGTAACATTGGACGATCTGGGACAAAGTGATTTGGGTGTAAAGGCAGATTTTAAATGGAAAGGAATGGGCAAGGATGACAATCTTTACATCACATGTTAATGTCCAGGAAAGAGCATCCATCATAGAAGAGGTCCTAAGCAACAATTAGGTAAAATGACTCAGCCCGCTGTCAGTCGGCCTCCATTTCAGCAACCCCAACGCTGTCCAGATGTCATAAGCACACGAATGAAAGGGCCATGGTAGCAAAGATAGAGACTAAGCATGTCTCCTACAGGGTGTGCTTTTCAGACTGGATATAAGGCTGAATGTCCAGCCTACCAGAAACAGAGACCAGGGCTGAGCCCCGAGCCCCATGTTTGGCTGAATCCATCTGTGAGACATTCAATCACACTGTGGGTGGCAAGTTGACTACCTTGATTCCTTCCACCGTAGAAGGGCCAGAAATTCATTTCCATAGGGGTAAATACACACTCTGGGTAGAGGTTTTTGTTTTTCCTGCCATGAGGCTGTAGCCACCACCACTATCTGAAAGTTGACCAAGCGTTTGATATACTCAACAGAGTCTCCATGTAACATTTTATCAGACCTAGAGAAATATCTTAAAACAACAAATGATATGTGGGTATGGGGCCATGGCCCTGAGGTTACAAGCCTAACAGAGTTTTGGAATGCCTGCTAAAAGAACAACTAAAGCATGGCCTTGAAGGAGATACTTTATGAGGTTGCACATCGTACAAAAGATTTGATAGGTACTTGAAATACTAGATTTCGGGTGGTGTTCCGTCCTCCATAGGAAAAATAGGTGGACTTAGGAAGCAAAGGGAAGCCAAGAGCGGCTCTGTTTACCGTCAGTCTCATCACATGCTAGGGGAGTTTATACTTAATCATCTCCACAATCCTGGCCTCTGCATAGTGAGATGAATCAGTTTCAGAAGAGACTCGCTGTCCTCCAGGGAACGTCGCATGAGACCCCATTCAACTGTAAACCATAGCTGCTTCCTGGGTACTGGGTCCAGAACCAGAAGGCAAGACAGTGAGTCACCACCTTTGTAGGCACAGGACTGCTGTCACATAATTATAGCAGGAGAGAATATATGGGAGTCTATGTGAGCAACACTTGGTACTCCTTTATCTATTTTTTTTAATTAGGACATTTTTTTAGAGCAGTTTAAGGTTCGCATCAAAATTGAAGGGATGGTAGAGAGATTTCCCACTTATTCCCTGGCCCCACATAAGCCCAGCTTCTCCCATTATTAACATTTGGGACATTTGTGACAAGTCATGAACCGACATGAATACATCATAATCATCGGAAGTTTATAGTTTATATTACAGTTTGCTGTAAGCATTGGACATTCTGTGGGTTTGGAGAAATATGTAATGAAGTGAATCCATCATAATGGTATCATATAGAATATTTTCATGGCTCTAAAAATCCTTTTTAATCCATTGATATCCACTTAAACATCTCTCCGGGCCCCGCACCTCCTGGCAATACCTGATCTCTTTTTATCCCTCAATAACTTTGCCTTTTCCAGAGTTTCATAGAGGTGGAATCATACAGTATGTAGAGTTTTCATATTGATTTTTTTTCACTTACTGATAGGCATATAAGGTCCTCCATGTCTTCGTATCCCTTAAGCATATTTCTTTTTAGCCTTGAAAAAGTAGTCCATTGTCTGGATATACCACAGTTTATTTATCCACTTACCAATTGAAGGATGTCTTGGTTGCTTCCAAGTTTTGGGAGTTATGAATAAAGCTGCTATAAATATTGTGTGGACAAAAGTTTTCTATTTTGGGGAGTGAAACTACTTTTCACTCCCAAAGAGACTACATCATTCTTCACATCCAGCAGCAATGAGTAAGAGTTGCTGTTGCTTCACATCCTTGTCAGCATTTGGTGGTGAGGTTAGTTTTCCAGGTTTTGGCCATTCTAACGGGTGGATAGTGGTATCTTATTGTTGTTTTACTTTGTGTTTTATAATGACATTTTTCCTGCTTCTGCTCCCTAGGTAGGTGTTATGGTATCTGATTAATTAATTATGGATCTTATTAATATGGGGAAATCCTCAGTCATTATTTCAAACATATGCTCTTCCTTTCTCTCCTCTCCTGATATTCCTATTAAAAGTATGTTATAGGGCAGCCCCTGTGGCACAGCGGTTTAGCGCCGCCTGCAGCCCAGGGCGTGATCCTGGAGACCCTGGATCGAGTCCCACACCAGGCTCTCTGCATGGAGCCTGCTTCTCCCTCTGCCTGTGTCTCTGACTCTCTCTCTGTGTCTCTATGAATAAATAAATAAAATATTTTAAAAAAAATAAAAGTATGTTATATATTTTCTAGTTTCCAGGGTCCTTCAATGCCCTATCCTGCTTTTTCCTCGGTCTTTGGTTACTTTATTTTTGGTTTTCAGGCATTCTAACAATATATCTTCTAGCTCAGAGATCCCATCATCAACCATCTCCAGTCAATTATGAAAAAAAAATTTTTTTACCCTCTCTGTTTTTGTACTTATTCCATACATTTAGTCTCCAGTGCTGTCATTTCTCCCTCTTTAATATTACTTATTGAAAATGAAAAATTCTCTTCTTTCCCATTTCCTATTTCCAATCTAGTTAACAATAGTCTCTAAGCAACTGGTCTCTTCATTAATGAGGATGGACTCCCGCATTACATTATGTAAACTATAACCAGTGTAATTCTTCTAAAACACAAATGAGGAGATGCTACACCATGCTTAAAGCTGGCTAGTGACCTCTTACTATTTTGATGCATAAACATTCCTTGATGTGGTTTATGAGGTCCTTCAAAATTTAGCCCCACCCAGACTTCCAGGTCCAGCTTATTTCCTTACTCTCCACTTAACAGTATCTGCTGTGGCCATGTTGAAAGTCTTGGATTTTGGTTCTTCTAGTACTATGTTTTCTGTCACTACTACTGGATCTTACCAAATGCAGTTTGCTCTTACTGGAAATTTACCTTAATCTGGAAATTCCCTTATCTGGCTCCTATTCATTCAAACGTGTAGTATTACTCTAGTTGTCCCTGCCTCTGAGAAGCCTATCCTTACCAAATGCAGATTTCCTTGACTAGTGCTCCCATGATGATTCATTAACATAACATTCAAACTTTTTTGAGATTTCTTGTTTGTCTTTCTTCTCTGTCAGATGAAGAGGGATGCATCTAACATGGTCTTCTAGCATATTCTGTACCTAACAAACTACATTTGTTGTGTCAATGAATTAATGATGTATGCATTATTCTATTCTCCTTTCTCATTTTGGCATACCCACTTCTCAATTAAATTGCTTCTAACTTCTCTATATTATTTCTTTATCCTTTAATCAGACCTTTAAAGACCATAAGATGTTTAAAATATCAGCTGTTAATACCTGCGGCATTTTCTTTCCAGTAGTATTTAAGATTGTTTAAAATGACAGCCAAAAACAACCAAATACTCTGAGGTTGTGATTTCTTAGGTTAGAACAACAGAAGTAAAAACTAGATATACACTTATTAAAGGTGGACAGCAGAAGCATTTTAGAATCAACATTAATTTCTCCTGCACATATTTTATTTAGTAGATTCAGACTGAATCTACTATTTTGCCAGTCACACATGTATATTGTTGTCAGTTTCTCTAAGCAAATGTAGATGCCCCAAACTTCAGATGTAATCAAAATGTTAGGTGAATTGGGGATTTTTATCCTTAAAAATAAAATGTGGTTATAGTTATCGTGAATTCTCATTTTACCGTTTTGTAAGAAAATTGTACTGTCTCTTCTAGTGCTTTCACAGAGAGCCACAGATGTCAGTGCCTGACAGCAAACCTGGCTCAGTGGTGGCCTAAGTGTCTGTAAGTTACCCCTCCCAACTGACCTAGTTTATCACACCTTCAGAGAAGACAAGCTATTCTTAGGGCACCCAGGTGCACTGATTGAGCAGGTTTTGCAGAGGCATTTCTGTCACAAGTTAACCTGTGATTAATATGAAATATTGAGTTATTTCATCAAATTTAATTCATGAGATTTAATGGTTTATTAGGAGTTCTTTTTTTATGCACTTGTATCTGGGCCATGTTTCCTTATGAATACAAAAATTTTTAAAGTAAACTTAAGAGTGTTATTTACTGTTATATATTAAGCATTAAGCATTGACATGCTTAGTGTCAAGAAAATATATTATGACTTGACTGGGATAGTTAGAAGTAGGCCGGGACCAGCAACACTCATGATATTAAAATACAGAGAATTTGATAGCCTCATATTTGACACAGTACAAGAGAGAATCTAGCAAAGCTATTTAGAAGACATGATGTTATGGTGAATTATGAAACCTCCAGTTAACGGGTTGCCCGAGATACTGTGTGTATATATGTATGTGTTTGACTTGCATTTGACTTTGAATGGGGTACTCTATTATGTGAGACATTATCCCATGGGCAATTGTGTATATGAACAGCCTATAACTCAAATCATTAGAAGACCTGAAACTATCTTTATATAATAATACAGCTTCTCTTTTCTCCCTGTACTTCATAATAGAGAAATTCTAGAAAAAGCCAGAAGGAAAAATTTTTTTTTTCCCCTGGCACATTCCTATCTTCTGATTTGAAGTCCTCAAATAAAACAGCCAATTCTTATTGTCACATTCTAGCCATCTTTCTCTTATGAAATAAATATTTTTAAAGGAATTAAAAGGAGAGTCAAAAATAATGTATAAGAGGATAATTAGAAAGAAAATATTTGGGATACCTGGGTGGCTCAGTGGTTGAGCATCTGCCTTCGGCTCAGGGCGTGATCCCAGGTCCTGAGATCCAGTCCCACGTTGGGCTACCTGCAGGGAGCCAGCTTCTCCCTCTGTCTGTGTCTCTGACTCTGTGTGTGTGTGTCTCTTGTGAATGAATAAATAAAATCTTTAATATTCATTGGCTTTGCCCTGTTTCTCCTTCACAACATCTTCCCTTACTGTTTTTATTTTATTTTTTTTTAAGATTTTATTTATTCATTTGAGAGAGAGAGAAAACAAGACAGAGAGCACCAATGCGGGGGGGGGGGGGGGCTTGTTTGGAAGGGAGGGGCAGAGAGTGAGAAGGAGAAGCAGCTTCCTTGCTGCCAAGCCAAGGACCTCAATCCCAGGACCTCATGATTATGACCTAAAACAAAGGCAGAAGCTTAACCTAATGAGTCACCCAGGCACCCCGCCTTATTGGTTTTAAATTTGAGTTTTGATAAGTCTTTTGATAAGAGTGTTAACACACAGAACATAGCACACATTACTTTAATAAATCAGACAGCGTGAGAGATTGAAAATTGAGATTTATGGGGTGCGGACCCTATATAAGCATTATATTTCCTGACTCATGTAAAAATATTTCATTAACTTCTCAAAAACCTTATAAAGCAGATAGGATCATGCTCACCTTACAAATATTCTAAGAATTTACAAGACTTACTCAAGGTCTCGCATCTTGTAAGTGGTAAATCATAGATTAATGTTAAGACCATCTGCATCGCATTTTCTTTAAGTCATTTGATGTTTCTTTACTTTTCCCTTGAACATACCAGTAAAAGAATAATCAGAAATAATAGGATATCTTGTGTTTGTACAATAACATCTAAAAAAATACTTTCGCAGAAATAATATCAGGTAGTTTTTTGTTTTGTTTTGTTTTGTTTTGTTTCAGGTAGTTTTTTTGTATCAGTTTTTCCTGATAAGGAAATTGAGACCAACAAATGACCTTTCTCTGAGACTCTCAGAAGTTAGACTCAGCTGACAATTGCCTTTCATTTCTTTCCAGTCCTACTTCAGCTGCTTCTTCTGCTCCATGCCACTCAAAGATTATATTTAAATCTGTCTTTTCATTATAAAACATTCAGCCTTTCTTTGGTATCCAATACCATCTTTTATGTGTTAAGCTGTGCCAAAATTGGAACATGAGTTTTAGGTAGGAGAAGATTGCAGTTAGAGGGGATATTTATTTATATATCAACAAATTTTAAAATGTGTAACCTTTTATGGGCACCAAATATTTTAGTTGCATCTGGAATGTAGTTTTGTTTTACACACAAGTTTTTACTTTTTTGAAACATGCTTTGTCCATGTTAGATGTCCGACAATTCAAGTTAGTTAAGATGGCAATGACTTTTGAAAGAAAATTATACTTTAAATCATATACTTCAAAAAAATAGACCTTTTAAAAATCATTAGGTTTTATGGGCTGTTTTAATTATTTTAATCTCGCATTTTAGGATGGAAATCTTCTTCACTGCCAAGTTAAACCTTCAGAAGAAAATGAAATATAATTATCTTTTTATATTATATGAAAATTAATGATATCTTCAACACTTAAGATGTGAGTTCTTTCAAAAGTTTAACCCCTTGTAGTGTCTTATTTTGAAATTAAAAGCTGCTTTAAATATTTGCCTAAGAATGTAGAGTTAGAATTAAAGTGGGGGTTTCCCATATGTTGCATGCTTATATATGGCACTCCCCAAAATAATGTGAATTCATATACATGAGATTCATAAATTAAAAGGCTTTTAATTATATCCCCACCTTAATCCAAGTTACCCATCTCATATAGAATAAATCCAATTTTTTATGTGTGTGACAAGAACTTTTAAGATCTTTTAGCGACTTTTAAATATCCAGTACAGTATTATTAACTATAGTCACCGTGCTATACATTAAATCCTTAGAATTTACTCATCCTACAGATAGAAGTTTATACCCTTTGACCACCCTCACTCATTTCTCCCACTCCCCACCCTACCCTCTATCAACCACTACTCTTTGTTTAGCTTTTTGAGATTCCACATATAAGTGAGATCATAGAGTATTTGTCTTTTGTGTCTAAGTTATTTAACTTAGCATAATACTCTCAGGTCCATCCATGTTACAAATGACAGGATTGCCCTCCCTTATTTCTTATTGATTAAATAACATTCCATTGTGTGTAGGTACATGTACATATGCACCGCATTTGCTGTATCCATTCATCCATTGAAGGACATTTAGGTTGTCTCCCTGTCTTGGCCATTGTGAATAATGCCACAATAAACATAGGAGTGCAGATAATCTCTTCAAGACAACTGTTTCATTTCTTTCAGTGAAATTGATAGACAATATAGTAGCTCTATTTTTTTAAGTTTTTTAAGAATCTCCAAACTCTTTTTCATAGTGACTTTACCAATTTACATTCCTTCTAATAGGGCACAAAAGCTGCCTTTTCTCTACATTCTCTCCGGTGTTTGTTATCTCTCTCTCTCTCTCTCTTTTTTTTTTTTTTTTTTAAATAATAGCCATCCTCACAGGTTTGTGGTGAGATCTAGTTGTGGTTTTAATTTGCATCCCAAAGAGGCCTGGGTGGCTCAGTGGTTGAGCGTCTGCCTTCGGCCCAGGGTGTGATCCTGGGGTCCTAGGATCGAGTCCCACATCGGGCTCCCTGCGTGGAGCCTGCTTCTCCCTCTGCCTGTGTCTCTGCCTCTCTCTCTCTGTATCTCTCATGAACAAATTAAATCTTAAAAAAATAATTTGCATTCCCCTACTGATTAGTGATGATGACCACTTTTACATGTACCTGTTGGCCCTGTGTATGTCTTCTTTGGAGAGATGCCTATTCAGGTCCCAGTCCATTTTTAAATTAAACTTTTTTTTTTGCTAGTGAGTTATAGGACTTCCTTATATATTTTGGATATTCGCTTGTTTTTTTTTTTTTCAGATTTTGTTTATTTATTCATGAGAGACACACACACACACACACACAGAGAGGCAGAGATACAGGCAGAGGGAGAAGCAGGCTCCATGCAGGGAGCCCGATGGTGGGACTCGATCCCGGGACTCCAGGATCATGCCCTGAGCTAAAGGCAGATGCTCAACTGCTGAGCCACCCAGGCGTCACTATCCACTTCTTAACAGATACGTGGTTTGCAAATATTTTCTTCCATTCTGTAGCTTGTCTTTTAATTTTGTTTTAATGCTTAAATGAATAAACAATAAGATACCTATAATAAATATTTCATCAATGAAAAATTACTGTTTACTGTCTTTGAATGCCTGCTGTTCAAGAGAAACTGTCACATGTACTTTAATTATTTTTCTCTAATTTATCATTACAACAAAATCAGTATTATTATATCCATGTATAGAGTCTCAATATAGATTAAAATGTACCAAATATATTAGATAAGATCACTTAGCACAATGTGAGATCAGAGATTTATTTCTGGGCTTCTTTGTTTCAAAAGCTAACCATTTTCTGCTATATCATGATTCTAGGAAAAATCATGAAATCATCAAATTGAACTTTACCCCACATTGTGGCATTTTTCTACTTATTCATTGTGTTTTTCATGCTCTCTTTAAGCAGAATTCTAAATTTAGGAGAGAAATGTGTCTTACATAAGCTTAAAGAATCTAATATGTTTTTCCTTCCAATAGTAGTTATTTGTTTAAAAAAACAGTAAATAATGAATGTTTAATATATTGTACAGTTTTCAAAGTATAATTGAAGAAGGCTTTTTTGAGGGTTTGATTTCTCAGCATTTAACTCTACCTATTTATCATGTCAATTCTTGAAAGAGCAATTATTCTCTTTCCATCAACTGGTGTTCATGCGTAAGTTGTTCAGCTTTGACAGTATTGGAGTTTGCATTATGAGCCACTTTTTGGTATTGAGGATACTAACTCCCAAGGATGTCTAGCCCATTTTCTCTCTGAAGACCGTACCTCTTTCTCCAGCTAGAGTTCTGTGACTGAAACAGCAACTGGGCTGGATTCCCCACAGATATTTAAAGGCAGCCTGGCAATAGCCAGTCAGATTCTATATTTTATCAAGAATTAAAACCATTGTGTAAGGGCACCCGGGTGGTTCAGTCAGTTAGATGTCTGCCTTAGGCTCAGATCCTGATCTCGGGGTCCTGGGACCGAGCCCCATGTCCATCCCACTCTCTGATCATTGGGGAGTCTGCTTCTCCCTTTCCGTCTGCCCCTCCCCTTCTGCTGCTTCTGTTCTCTCTCCCTCTCTTTCAGATAAAGAAAAGGTCTTTTTTAAAAAAAAGACATTGTGTAATTTTTAACCTTGTTTTTAACATTTTTGTTTTGCCTTGTGTTTGTTTTGAGTGGCTTTCATTTATAAAGTTATCTTTAAGCACCTTGGCAGAGTGTTTTTTGAGGAATTTTAGTTTTTATCTCTTTCTGTGCTAATGACCTCCTGGTTTCACTTATATATCCTGAATACTGTGCTTAACTAAATCACCTTCATAGCTGGAAGAGCTAGAGATTGGATTAATACCGTCTCAAAAGTGAGGAACCTTCTGATTGTGGACAGAAATGGGACAATAGGAAAATGGCCAAAGGGTGCAACCTTGTAGGAACAGAAGATGGAAAAGATAGGCCACAAACCAAGGGATGCAGGTGGACCCTAGAAGCTGGAAAAGACAAAGACCTAAATTATCCACTAGAGCTTTTGGAAAGGAATACAGCCCTGCTGACACCTTGACTTTAGCCAGTGAGACCCTAATTGGACTTCTAACCTACAGAATTGTAAAGTAATACATTTCTGTTATCTTAAGCCTCCAGTTTGTAGTAATTTGTGAGAGCAAAGTAGAAAACTAATACACACTATCTTCTTTGTCTTTTTCAAAATTAAGGTAATCAATGTTCCTGAATCTCCTTCTGCTTCAAAAATTTTGTCTCTTCTATCTCACAGAATCTTCTGTCTTCACCCTTATTTATTGAGTCTCTGTGAGGATTTCTGCAATGACTATTTTCTTACTGTGCCACTTTCTATATATGGGCTATTCCATCCAGTGCCATATAAGTAATGTGCTATAACTGTTTCATGCTTATTCCTAATTATGAAATAGCACCCCTACAACACTTCCAGCAGCCTGTGAGGGATTGCCCAACAGGAAGTTCCCACAGATACCATGAACTTAGTTTGTCCAAGATCAAATTCAGTGATGTCTTGCAAGGACTACACTTTTATTTACCCAAATCACTCATTTCTTCAATTCCCGAAGCTATTCAATTGTATTATTATCTACCTAGTTTGATAAGCAGAAATTCTTAATATATCCCTCTTCCAGAAAAATGAGTGTCAATCAATAATTTCTAGCATCCAAATACAATTCCACTTCACCATTTTCACTATTACTGACCTAATTCAGCCCCTCATGACTTTTTGCTAAATCATTGAAAAATAGCATATACTGATATTTTTAAATGAAAAAAAGTAATCTTGTATTTTAATGTCTACATATGCTAGATTCAAGGATATATGTCTGTAGTATGTGTGACAGATGAGATGCTAATTATTGTGAACTTTAATCTCCAAGGGAAAAAATTGAGCCAGTACTGGACAAGATCAAGTTTCAAGATATTTAATTGATTATAATTGATAAGTTCACCTAATCAGACATGTGTTCATGTTTGCAGAATCATCAATATTTTTATTACTATTTTTTTATTTCCATAATATTAGTTATCGACTTGTAAGCACTCATCCAAACATACAATGCTTAAGTATGGGAACTGGAACTATGGCTCTAATTGCAGTGTTCCATGCTATATTTAAGCAAAGCTATGCAAAATGTCACATTGAGCTCTGAAAAATTAAAATGTTAATAATTTTTATGAATAATTGCCTAATTTGCACATTCTGGGGTTTAATTTGAATGCTGTACTGATTATACAAGCCTTTGAATAATTCATGTATAGACGTCCTCCATTACCCTGACAATCAGAGTTTTACGCTGGTTCCAAAAAGCTGCCGTGAGACAACATTACCTACTATGATTGGGATGTAATCCTATATTAACTATTTTTCAGAAAGAAATAGAAATGAAGAGGAGTATCTGCAGAAAATTAATTGACAATTTTCTGTTTCAGATGACCTTTGTAAAATATATGTAAAACTATTTTTGTCATTTCTGTTTTGACTGATCTTCTGTAGAGTGACCTTATAAACATATGTGTAGATGTAATTTTTTTTATCCGAGAAAGAATCAAGATAAGAAAACCTGACACCACAGTTGACTGTATGATATATAATAATTTTCACCCTCTAATAGAAGTCTTGTATCCTACTTGAGCTTTTGAAAAGACCTGGACGTATTGTAAGGATTTGTTTGGAGAGATTCTTAAAAGTCAGGCCAAGACATGCATTTATCTCTTCACAGACACCCAGAAGTCTCTCTGTTTCTTAAAAGTACTCAAACTTCCCATAAGAGGTAACTGGACTTACAAGTAATCTTGCCATTGCTTGAATGCAGGTACAATTTAGTATAGCAGGGGTACTCTTGCTCTAATAGGGATCTCAATTCCAAAGAATTGTGGTCCATCATAAGAATGTAATTCATGGGGCACCTTGTTGACTCAGTCAGTTAAGTGATGGACTCTTGGTTGTGACTCAGGTCATGATTGCATGGGTCTTGAGAGCAAGCTCTGCATTGGGCTTTCTGCTCAGAAGGAGTCTGTTTGAAGAAGATTCTCTTCCCCCCAATAAATAAATAAATCTTAAAAAAATGATTTACTTCCACATTGTATCAATACTATCATCTAGCTCAGTGGTTAAGCGTAAGGCTATATAGTTGGACTACCTAGGGTTGAATCACACTCTGTCCCTTACTTACTCTGAGATCTTGAGCAAGTTACTTAGCCTCTCTTAACTTTACTTTTGTCCTATAAAATGGTTTGGGGAGGATGGCAATAATGGTACCTGTTGTTTTTGTTTAGTTGAAAAACTAATGAAGTAACCTATACTAAGACTAACATACTATGCAGCATACACTGAAAGATAAATGAACGTGACCTGTTGTTTTATTTATCAATGTTTCCACATATTACCTTTTGTTTTCTAGTTTTTATCCTTTGGTCTAGGTCTCTTCTATTTTATATGTTGTAGATGGCCTGAGTAATGGCAGTCCTTACTTCCATAATAGTTCCATATACTCACTGGCCATGTTATTTACTTAGGCATATTCTAAAAATAGAAATTCTTACCCTCCTTCTCCACCATCAGCCTCCCCAGTTCTGATTTACTATGTCTTGGATGACAGATGAGGAATCTGTATTTTAAAAAAATGTTCCCAGGGCACCTGGGTGGCTCAGTCGGTTCAGCCTCTGACTCTTGATTTTGACTCACGTCATGATATCAGGGTTGTGAGATTGAGCCCAATGTCAGATTCTGCACTGGATGTGAAACCTGCTTAAGATTCCTTCTCTCCCCCCAAAACTGCTAGAACTCATACAGGAATTCAGCGAAAGGCAGGGTATAAAATCAATGCACAGAAATCAATTGCATTTCTATACACTAACAATGAGACTGAAGAATAAGAAATTAAGGAAATTGTACCAAAAGCTGTAAGATACTTAGGAATAATTCTAACCAAAGAGGCAAAGGATCTGTACTCAGAAAACTATAGAACACTCATGAAAGAAATTGAGGAAGACACAAAGAATGGAACAATGTTCCATGCTCATGGATTGGAAGAACAAATATTGTTAAAATGTCTATGCTACCTGGAGCAATCTGTACATTCAAAGCAGTCCCTATCAAAATACCATCAACATTTTTCACAGAGCTGGAACTAGCATTCCTAAAATTTGTATGAAGTCAGAAAAGACTCTGGATAACCAAAGGAATGTTGAAAAAGAAAACCAAGACTGGCTGTATCACAATTCAGACTTTAAGCTCTATTACAAAGCTGTAATCATCAAGACAGTATGTATTGGCACAAAAACAGACACATAGATCAATGGAACAGAATAGAGAACCCAGAAATGGACCCTCAACTCTATGATACACTAATCTTCAACAAAACAGGAAAGAATATCCAATGGAAAAAAAACACAGTCTCTTCAACAAATATTATTGTGAATGTTGGACAGCCACATGCAGAAGAATGAAACTGAAACATTTTCTCACACCACACAAAACTAGATTCAAAATGGATGAAAGACCTAAATGTGAGACAGTAATTCATCAAAATCCTAGAGGAGAACACAGATAGCAAACTCTTGGACCTCAGCTGCAGCAACTTCTTGTTAGACATGTTTCCAAAGGCAAGGGAAACAAAGGCAAAAATGAACTTCATCAAGTTAAAAAGTTTTGCAAAGCAAAGGAAAGTCAACAGAAACAAAAGACCACTGACAGAACGAGAGAAGATTTTTACAAATGTCTAATCACATAAAAGGCTAGTATCGAAAATGTATAAAGCACCTATCAAATTTAAGGAACAAATAATCCAATCAAGAAGTGATCCCTGGGTGGCTCAGCGGTTTAGTGCCTGCCTTCGGCCCAGGGCATGATCCTGGAGTCCCGGGATTGAGTCCCACATCAGGCTACCTGCATGGAGCCTGCTTCTCCATCTGCCTGTGTCTCTGACTCTCTCTCTCTCTGTTTCTGTGTCTCTCATGAATAAATAAATAAAATCTTAAAAAAAAAAAAAAAGAAGTGAGCAGAAAACATGAACAGAAATTTCTCCAAAGACATACAAATGGCCAACGACACATGAAAAAAAGTGCTCAACAACATTTGGCATCAGGGAAACACAAATCAAAGCCATAATGAGATATCACCTCACATTAGTCAAATGGCTAAAATTAGCAAATCAGGAAACAACAGATGTTGGCAAGAATTTGCAGAATAGGGAACCCTTCTACATTGTTGGTGGGAATGCAAGCTGGTGCAGCCACACTGGGAAAACATATGGAGGTTCCTTAAAAAATTGAAAATTGAGCTACCCTACAACTCAGAAACTGTGCTACTAGGGATTCACCCCAAAGGTACAAATGTAATGACCTGAAGGGACACTTGCACCCTAATGTTTATAGCAGCAATGTCCACAAGAGCCAAACTATAAAAAAGCCCAGGTGTCTATTGACAGCTGAATGAATAAAGGAGGTGTGGTATATATACACAATGGAATACCATTCAGCCATCAAAAATGAAATCTTGCCATTTGCAATGATGTGGATAGAACTAGAGGGTATTATGCTAAGCAAAATAAGTCAATCAGAGACAGTTATTACATGATCTCACTTGTATGTGGAATTTAGGAAACAGAATAGTGGACTGTGAGGGGAAAATAAAACAAATGAAGTCAAAGAGGGAGACAAACCATAAGAGACTCTTAGTCATAGGAAACAAACTGGGGGTTACTGGAGAGGATGAGGTGGGAGATGCGGTAACCAGATGATGGACATTAAGGATGTCACATGATGTAATGAACACTGGGTGTTATATAAGACTGAGGAATCACTGAACTCTGTCTCAGAAATTAATAATACGTTATATGTTAATTAATTTAATTTAAATTAAAAAAAGATTCTCCTCCCTCTGCCCGACTTACCCACCCTGCTCTCTCACACACATGTATTCTCTCTCTTTCTTAAAATAAAATAAAATAGAATTTATATAAAATACCCCCTCCCCCCAAAAAAATTCCTCCCAGGTTATTTTCATAATCAAACTCATCAGGAACCATTCACTCTTTGTCATGATCATTCAACTGTGCTTCAGAATCAAAACATCCTAAAGGTGTTTGTGAAATCTTGTGAGGTTGACATTTGTGCCTTTTACTGGAAAGAAAGATTTATCAAGTTTGCCTTTCAAAATGTAAAGACAATAAACTATCTCATGCCTAGAATCAGACAATGAGAGAGCCACAAACTCTCATGTATGGATTTGACTTGCTCTATGAATTGTGTCTACTAGTAAATATGTTAAGTTAATATTTGGTAAATATGTTAAGTATGTTATAAACTCAGTTGCTTAAAAGTCATATATCTGGCAAATATGAGATTTTTAAAAGAAATCATCATTCTAAACAAATCATTTTGCATGTAACCATGTTTATCAATAATAAAGTTTACAAATCAAGAGAATTAATTTCAACTTTGTAAAATAGAAATATAATTTTAATTTAGAGGACTACATTGAAAGGTTGATAGAAAACTTCTTTTTCATTTTAATTAATGTGAACCCATATAAGTGACTCTTTTATTATTCATATATGTCTTTAAACATTATATATAAAATGAGGAAAGTGGAAAATACTACATATATAATTTAAAGTACATTGTGTTAATATCTTATATAAACAATTGGTAACATCAAGTTTTCTATATCAGTTTTTATCATTTGGGAGTTTTCCTGATGAAGTTCTACAGCAAAGAACAAATAGTTAGAATAGGGTTCCATCCAGGTCTAAAGAGCAAGTTTTAGTTACTATTGAAAATCCAAGTAGATTTTATAGAAACCTAAGCTTCATGTGTTTATGTTAGTTGAAAAAGTGACCTTTTTTCCATATATGTTGGTTACAAAGTAGTAGATAAGGATTATTCCATGAGTAGAGAGGTTGTGATATTTCCTAATAGGTGGTCAAGATTGCAAGTTTATTTGGGAAGGAATAGAAAGGAGAGGATAGGGAATTAATATCTACTCCCAGAGACAGTGACAGGTTCGGTTATAAACTTTGGTGGCATCAATTCACCCGGGGCCAGATTATATTGGATTTGAAGTATTGAAACTTAAAACCTGCAGTACCACTGGTCCATTTGGCTTTAGCTTCATAAACTGCAGGCCTGCTGGACTTTTGTCTTCTTTGGGCTGCATTCTACATGGACATTGACTCAGCAAAAATCTACTGAATCTACTGAGGGTGTTCTGTTTATAAGGTGTTTTAGAATCTCTTTTGCTTTAGCATAAATAGACCAAAGTAAATGAGAGAAACAAAACTGGAGACAGAGAGGGTGATACATGAACAGACAGGAAAGGTACATAAAGGCATTGAGGAGAGAGAGACATAGAGCAACATGTCAGTGAGCAATGAAGCTGCAGAAAAATAGAGAAGAAAGAAGGTGAGAAAATTAAAGAGAAAGAGATAGAAATGGTACCTGCTTTCCACATGAACTACCAATCCGTACACTACCGCGGCCTCCCCCCAAAAAGCTAATATAATTTAACTGGTAGTCTAGCCATGATTATATAAATGTTTTTGAAAAAAAGAAATTTAGGGCATAGGTGTCATGGTTATAATCATACAAATGCCATTATTTCATATGCATCTATTGCTGGAAGCAAGTCTCTTCTTCATTTTATTTGAAAATTTGGCTTATAATATGCAGTGATCCATCATTTGTAAGAGAAATGTGCAGGAAGATAAATTGTACAGTATTCTGACAAATCTTATTAGAGCAACATATAGAAGAGGAAAAATTAACAGCTAATCCATTATAAATGTCAAACCCACAGTGCCACTTTCTTCCTAACTATTGTATTTCCATTTCTTTCTCATTAATTCTTAGTTCTTATGAAATAGTTTTCATTGGTTGGTCAGTCATGTATATCCATGAACTTCTAATCAAATATGTCACTATTGCCTTTAATTTAAAAGCATATTGCAAAAAGTCAGTGAAAATTTTGTTTCTTTCTATAAAGAATAGACAAATGCATACCACAAAATTAATTACTTTGGTCTTTCTTTTACATTAAAGTTGAGGGGGAGAAGCCTTATTTCATGTTTCTTTTCAATTTTAGGCTGTATTATTATAAAGATTGTCAGAGTAGAAAAGACAAAAGTCATTATAGTAATATTTTCAGAAAGTCCATAAACAAATAACTTGCTATACATTTACTAAATTCTTTAGGGAGAAGATTGATTGTAAGATAATGATTTGAGTCACTCTATTTATGGAAGATGTTTCTTAAGATGGTTTGGTTTATTTTAAATTTTTTCTACATGACATGTTTTTCCTTTCCCTTCCTTTTTTATTTGCTGGTGAGTCATTTACTTCCTGTATATGTGAGGTCATGACAGAGACAAACAAAGCCAATCAGTATTTTCCCCAGAAATAGTAGATTAAAGATATTTGCAAATACTTCACTACTACCCACTTTGAGGAGTAGAATTTAATTTCCATTCTGTTCAACGTGATTTGTTTGGCCAAAAGAAAATGGCAGAAGTGATGCTATACCATTTGGAACAACATGGATGGAGCTGGAGTGTACAATGCTAAGCAAAATAAGTTAGAGAAAGACAAATACTATATGATTTCACTTATATGTGGAATTTAAGAAACAAAACAAAGAACAAAAATGAAAAAAAATAAGAGAAAGAGAGAGAGACAATCAGGAGAGAGAGAAATCAGACTCTTAATTATAGAGAACAATTTGATGGTTACCAAAGGGAAGACGCTTGGGAGTTAGTTTCAATAGGTGATAGATATTAAGGAGTGTACCTGTTGTGATGAGCACAGGGTGATGTATGGAATTGTTGAATCACTGTATTATATGCCTGAAACTAATATAACACTGTAAGTTAACTGACTGGTATTAAAATATAAACTTAAAAAAAAGTGATGCTATAATAATTTAGGCCTTAGGTTTTACGAGGAATACAACTTCACTATCCTTCAGGAGCCATGAGTAAACATAGTAAGAAGGTCATCTACCCTAAGGCCACCAACCTACATAGGAAGTCCAAACTACGTAGATATTCCACATGTAAGTACTCAGTTGACAGCACCCCAGTTGAGCCAAGACTTCTAGACATCCTCATAAAGGAGCAGAAGCCACAATGGATCATCCAGACTAGGTGCATAGTCCTTGAATTCTACCAAATAACCTCTGTTAACACAGCTTGCGACAGGATATTTGCCCAGGCAACCCGTGCCCCAAAATTTATGACCTACAAAACTGTAAGACATAATAAATGTCTTCTTTTGAGCTACAATGTTTGTGGTTGTTGTTATAGTGGGTTTGATATATGGATGTTAAAAGAAGGAAGTTGTGTTTCTACTAGAGTTGTTAAAGGAGATTATGCGAACATACAGAAATCTGGTTGGACAAAAGACATACCCACTTATTACATTATTACATGCGATATGATCTGATAAATTGATTTAGGTTTTACTGCCTACAGTATAAGGCAGTTTGATTTTGTTTCTAGTATTTGCAGCGTTACTTAATAGGTCTTGAAAAAAACCCTGATAATTAGTTAAAACTTCAAGTTTGCTGTAATAATCCTTTAGTGGTTTTTGGATTTATAAATAATTTCCATAGTTTACAAATACTAGATCAAAATAACATTTAGGGACATTTTGCTGTCAAAAGTAATTATGAAAATGTCATCAAATATGCACATCCTTTAACAAGATATAAAAGCTCATTAAATCCTGGAGACTCATACTCCTTTGGCCTTCATATTATTTTACTATCCTGGGACTCCTTCTCCTGTCTCTGTTGGTGCTATTTCTTCCTTCACATTTTCCTTCCATTATAATTTCTTAATATATTGTTCTTGTTCACTTTCCCCCTCCATGTATTAAACTGCAGTAATTATTCTTCTCCTCCTAATGTCACTATTCCTCTTCCACATATAGCTATATGGCTCTTAAATCTATACTTCCAACCTCCAACTGGTGGTTCCATCTCCATCTACCCATTTTCAACTGCCTGTTTATTACTATTTTTAGTAATTCCCATAACTTGCAACACAAATTGCCTAAAAAAAAGACATCTCAATTTAATTTCTCTTTCTGGTCTCCTTCTCTCCCTCCTTTCCTTACCATTTGCTAGTCTTCATTTGAGGGAAAGTCGAGACTAATATTCTTATAACACAAATGTTATTTCTATTTTTACCCATGTATTTTGGTAGCTCTTCACTGCACACACAGTGTAGTCTGACTATGGTATCCTGGTATTATAGGCCTATAATAAAAAATGCATCTTCTCTCTCATATTTTAGTCTTCTGGGATTAAATGTATACTTTATGCTTTAGCCCAATTGGCCAAAGTTAGTTTCCTCAAGTGTAATTCATTAAGAACATGTCATAATTAATATAAATTGGATAAAGCAAATTTACATTACTTATTTTCCAAATATTAAGTGTGAGTATGTTGTATAACATTCTACATAAATATGAATAAGTGTGAGGTAAATATTTTAAAATTTTCATTATGAGAAGTCACATTAATGAAAAGAAGCATTCATGGGGTCTTTATTAATTAATTAGCACTTTTTTTTCCTCACCTACATTTAACACAATGAGAGACAGATGAGGAGAGTTAAATAAATGAGTGTATTTTGTTATCATTGTACTGATGTCCAGATATACACACATTGATTGATTGTATAAACCCCCAAATAGCAATATGTATACGTTTTCTTCCATTTCATATATTTTTCTAGAATAAAAATAGACTAATTTTAATGATTATTTCCTTTACTGAGACATGAAAAAATTAAGAATCATCCAATTCAATTAAGATATAACAGAAACAACAACAAAAATCTTTATCCATAAAAATATGAAAACTCATGAAGATCACAAAATACATTTTTTATATGAAAACACACATGTTGTACTACAAGGTTGAATCGTATATTTTAAAAAGAACAGAGCAGGTATACATTCTGGGTGTTTCATTTGGCCAAATACAAATGAATTTAGATTAACTAAGCTCTTGTCATGAATCCTTTTAAGAGGTTTTCTAATGTACTATTAAGAAAGAAATATTCGTTTCAATTTGTCGAGGCTTAAATTCAATACAGGAAGATACACATTAAATTATGGCCGGAGATTTCTCTTTCAGAGAAGTTTTATTTTTGTTTCAATTTATATGTAAATTTACACCTAAAGTAACATACATTTATAAACAAAAACCGGAAATGTTTTTTTTTTTTTTTTAAATTTTATTTATTTATTCATGATAGTCACACAGAGAGAGAGAGAGAGAGGCAGAGACACAGGCAGAGGGAGAAGCAGGCTCCATGCACCGGGAGCCCGATGTGGGATTCGATCCCGGGTCTCCAGGATCGCGCCCTGGGCCAAAGGCAGGCGCCAAACCGCTGCGCCACCCAGGGATCCCCGGAAATGTTTAATATGAACTTCATACGTAAGTTTATACAGAATGATATTCATACCTCAAATAAAAACAAAATACTTGAAATAGGACTTTAGATTCTTATAACGTTGTGTTATAGATAACAATGAACAATGGGGAAATGGCTAAACATAAATACTATGTAATCATTTTTTACATAATTTGTTGATTAAAGTTTGCATTACAATGTGCCTACACATTACACTCAAGGCATGATAAAAGTGTGGATGCTGAAAACCTAATAAATATCAGTTTTTGATATCTTACTATATGATAGTGGCCATGCTAATATTTTTCACTGGCACAATTTCACTTTATTCCAGTTTAAAATTTGGTGTTCTCTGAGTCCAAAGCAAGCTATCTAGACCAATATGGCATCCTTCATTTATCACTCAGTCCATCTGGTTACTGAAATTCGGTCTATCCTTTTTCATCTACTCCTACTGTTCTTTTATCTTGCTGACCTGATGTTTTTTTGAAACTTCAGATTTATGTCCTTTAACATTTTTATTTTTATAATGGTAGACTGGATCTAGATTACTACCAGGACATTGAGAATATTAGGAAAATTTTTTCAGAACATGTTAGGAGTTCACAGTGAAAAAACTTAGTGGAACCATGTAAAACATGAGAAATAAACATTTTAAGAAATAATTAAAATGATATAGAAACTAAGTCACATTCAGATTCTGAAACCTCTCAGTTACAGGGAAATTGTTGCATTCTTTTATATAAAAGTCTTTGCTGCTTCTTTTAATTCAACTAGGCAATGAATGAGAATGACATTATCTATCTCATTCATAGTTTTAAAGATCAGATAAGTTGTCCTATAGGGTATATGACTCTCCTAGCCTGCTGCTATTTTGGCTTGCCCAGAGTGTCCAAAGAAACATGGTCAAGAGAGAGAGCAATCTTGTATATGTCTTATGTCTAAATTTCCAGCTCAATGAACTTAGTGAATGTATCTATGTATCTATCCATCTATGGATCTAGTTATCTATCTCCTAAACTTTTCTCTTCATTGCAATGTGTTTTGGAATATTGCCCGAGAAGACCAGTAGAGCCTACCTGGGATATTTGATTTAATTGACTATGAGGAGGGCTGTGTGTGTAGATGGATGCATGTGTTGTGTGTGTGTGTGTGTGTGTGTGTTTGTTGTGTGTGTGTGTGTTTGTTGTGTGTGTGTGTATGTGTGTGTTTGATTCTGTGATCTCATGGACACTGATATATCAAAAATTTAAAGTTCCCCCTTCCACTTGGGGTCTCTATGGATCTTGCTATCAAGAAAAATTATTAATCTCCTAAACTAAAATAAAGAGGACACTGAGATTAGATAAATCCTAATAATACCACACCATCATAGACTTATATCAAGAACAAAAAATTATTTTCTATGATTAATATTAGAAAAAATATTACACCATAATGCTCTACATGATCTGGACCTTGACTCTCTATCCAATCTCCTGTCACTGTCACTTCTGACTACCTCGTTTACCACACTATAGCCACATCTAGTACCCCTCTATTTTTCAATGGACATTAGCTCATTCCTGCCTCAGAACTCTCTGCCTAGAAAGTACCCCCAAACATCAGAAGTCTGGTTTATCCTTGTCATTCAGGTGTTACCATACATGCCCCCCTCCAACAGCAAGAAGGGCTTTATCCAACTTGACCCTCAAACCTGGAATAGTACCTCAGTAATTTCTGCTCAAATTACTCTCTGCAATTTTCTTTTTTCTTTCTTTTTTTAAAATTTTTATTTATTTATGATAGTCACAGAGAGAGAGAGAAAGAGAGAGAGAGAGAGAGAGACAGAGACATAGGCAAAGGGAGAAGCAGGCTCCATGCACCAGGAGCCCGACGTGGGATTCGATCCTGGGTCTCCAGGATCGCACCCTGGGCCAAAGGCAGGCGCTAAACCACTGCACCACCCAGGGATCCCTTTTTTTTTTTTTAACTTTTATTTAAAGTCTCTGCAATTTTTATATGATAACATATAACTAGTTTTATTTTCTCTTTCTGCGGCCATATAGATAGAATTCAGTACCTATTTCTGCCTGTCCTGCTATGGTTGCTCAGAAAATTGTGTGAATGAATTAATTTAGTTAGTAAAGAGGAAACAAACAGATGGGAAGTATATAAACTAAACCTTGAAGTTCAGCACTTTTCAACATAATATACATTTAAATATGTTTTTAAGAACAAAGAAAATGCATCATATCACTCAGGTACACATGAACCTTGTAAGGCATTAGGAATGGAAATGAAAGAGAACAATGTTGATAAGATGGAATTGAATATCAATCAGCTCATTGGGACCTGCTGCCATTGTAACATCAGTTCTGTTATATTATCCCATTTTTAGTGTTCCCAACATACACTTTAGTGACTCAGGGCAGACCCCACAACTGAGTTCACATGTGTTGTGTTTTTAATTACATGTTGATAATACTATGATCTCTACTTTATTTCACTAATTCATTCACCAACAGCTAAATAAAATGAAAGGATTCTAACTTAGAAGCAATTTCCCCCAAAAAGAAATGGAAGGTTTCTAGCAATTTATACATGTAGACTGCTTCCATAGAACAATATAGGAATTATATGCAAACCCACTCTTGCTTTGGTGAGAAAGTAGGAGGGGATTGGGTCAAGAAACTGTCTATGGTTCACAAAGCAGGAGGGAAAGCAAGAGACGGTTGAGTGAGCTAGAAATGATGTTCTCAGAGCATCATTTCTTGCAAGAAAGAATCAGTAGAAGAAACATTTGGGATTTGTTTCTGTGTTGAGTACTCTCTCATGGGTAATGTGAAGTCCTAGAAACAAAGAACCAATATCCATTTGAAGAGTAAAATAAATCTCAACCAAAAAAAAATGTTAGTAGGAATTAGAATTGGTATTCTCAAACTTACAAGTCTGCCTGTCTTGTATAAATTCCATTTTTTGCCATTCTATAAAATGCACATTTTACCAGTGTCATTTCCTGTCATGTAATTTTGTAGTATCTTGATAAGCTAGGCTATAGTTCCTCGTGAAAGGGACATCTGTTTATATATCTTTATATCACAAACCACAGCTGAACGTTTTACACAATTAAATCCTGATGGAGCTAATTATCATATATCACTAATTGAGAGTACTTATGGCACTTCCAAGTATCTCAGTAGAAGGAAAAACTGGATAGAAGTATATGTTTATTCATACATCCAATAAATTTGTTTTAAGATTCCATTGTGTGCCAGGAATTGTTAAAGGTACTGGAGATAACAGCAGTGAACAAAATAGAATGAATCCTCTGCCCTTTTTAGGACTCACGTTGTACTTTGAAAAGAGAGACAATAAACAGAATAAATAAATGAACAAACTGTATAGTGTGTCAGCTGATCATAGAATGATTGAAGGGAAATAAAGCAGAGAAAAGGATGGGATTGTACTTGGGTTGTAATAGCACTTCAGTGTCTCTCTCTCTCTCTCTCTCTCTCTCTTTCTTGTTTGTTTGTTTCAGCTACAGTTATGCAAATTTCTTTTATCACCATCCAAAAGAGTACATGTATTTTCCTAACACGCTAAAAAAGATTAATGAAGCCTGTAAATCCTATGAATTATTGATGCGTTCAAGGCAAAGATAAACATTAGTCACCATTTTTGTGTGTGTGTGAGGTGTATCTGTCTGTGTGTTTTGGTGCATGAGGAAATGTTATTTAAGTCTCAGGTATGTAGTGTTCTTTGAGTGGAAAAAGCCATCTAAAATCTGACCATTACTACTTATCACTTTTTATTATTAAATGATTATACAAAACCATGGTATGTGTCAGTCATCCATGATGCCAGCATTAATATATGACAAATAAGACTTAGCTCCTCAGAGCATCCTTTTTCTGCCATTCTATCAAGAATGGCCCTGTCAACTCCTCCTCTTCTAATAGGAAAAGGAGTTTGTTTCCTGCAAAATGCACTAATCTGTGCCATAGAAAGGTAGTCACATGTTGTATGCACTTAGTAAACAATGGTTAATTAAAAGAAAAGAATAGATTTTTAAACATTGGGACAACAGGATTTCAAAATATTTTACCAGTAGTGTAAAGTGGAAGGATGTCAAGGCCTATATGTTCTGAACCACCCCTCTCCTTTCTCTGTCATTCAAGCAAGCGATAAAACAACTACATTGCAAAACCATGTTGGTGCTTATAAATGTGAACTAATTAAGTATCAATAAAAATTAAGTCTCAGAAATACCGAGCCTTAACAGTTGGATTTGAATCTGGCATATGTGTAGATTCAGTAGAAATGAATCTCCATCCTAAAAATGCAGAAGAGGGAAGAAAAATAAATAGATATAAAACAGTAATTACCAAATAAACAAGGAAAATCACTGCAAATTTCAACCTCTCATTTTGGCCAGCTCTGGAATTTTGCATTATTACTTTATCCTTCCTATTTTCTCTATTTTTGAACCAAGCACTTAAAAAAATATTTTTATGAGACCGGATCTACTTTAATTAGTAAGCTTAGTTTGAGATTTATCACAGATATAGTTTGTGTGTGCTTTTCTGTGCTTATTTTAAGAATATCCTTTTAGGATCATAGTCAAAGAAAATACTCAGCATATCTTAATATTTTTTCTCTTTGGATTTATTCTTTAGCACCATTTTTTCTTACTTTAGGGGAAAAAAGGGCTCTTTATTGTACAGTAATACTTTTAAACTTATTTCCCAACAGCTGTGTACATATTATTCTTCCTTTTTTATGAACATATTCCCATTTAACTTGAAATAATCAATTATTTTTATAAACTAGCAAAGTAGTTTTATATAAGGATATAAGCAAAATTAGAAAAATAACAGTAGAGCCAAAATATTTTCAGAAAGCCACTGAGGAAAAGGACTAAAATTATGCTGGAATGAAAATAATTCTTAATCTGAATTCAGAATTTCATAATAAAATTTGAAAGCATATATCTTTATTTCATAAAATGTACAACTATTTTTCTCAGATGGATGAATTATTTTTTTCCTGGTGGCTACAGGCAGAGTGATCTGCCTTCAACTCTATTTTTGTCAGCAATCCAGCTTTTCAGTATCATAGCTAGTCAGCATGTTCTTTTTTTCTTTTCTAGATGGTAATGGCACTGGCATGTCTAAATCTCCCCAGTATAATTATTTAGAGCTCCAAATATTTAGGACGAAACTCTGCAAACAACTCAGTGGCCCATTAGTTTCTTCCCTCAACAAATTAGTAAATCCAGCATCTAAAAAAAAAAGATGGCATTTTAGAATCTCACACCCAGCATCATTTTGGAACGACTTAAAAAAAAAAAAAAAAAGGCCCAGATCTTGGATCTCTCAATAAGAAAGGCAGGAGGTACTTTTTGTGAGATTACTGTTTACTAAAACTGAGTAGGTCTGTCACTCACTTAAATTTTATGGTCCTAAATTCTTGGGGAAATAGAACATTGTCAAATTGTCCCATCCTAAGAGTACTTTATGGTGCACAGTGTCTTGACAGCAAAATAGAAAACAGTGTTAAGAAGGTCACTGAAAATCATTCTGCTATCATTGAAAAGTTTACTCTTTGTAGCAATGACATGCAGCTACTCCAGATTTCTTGCTAACTGTGCTTTCAAAGGATGGACAATAAATACCTTTCAGGTTAGTTTAAAGTGCTCAAGCAATCTGCGGAAGAATGGTTGGCGTGTTGACACAGTTGTACAGTGCAGCCTACTAAGGGGTTGTTCTCAAAGGAGATCTCCTCTGGTCAAATGTCATAGCCTAAGAAGTTGATGACAATCACAGGGCCCTGGACCTCTTCAGAAAACCAACCCAAAAGCAGGAATTTGTGCAATGTAACTCCTGGGATCTAAGGAGTGCTGAATTTCTTCTGTAAACCACTTGGCTTCACACCATTGAGCCTTCAGTTGCTTTGACGTGCAAAAAAGGAAAGCAGATTAGCAAAATGTGTCAAACAAGCTCCATTCCTTTTGAAATTTGAGTAACCAAACAAATACTCTGTATATTGGCATGGAAATACACATACACATATAGTTTTACTTGTAGGTAGATACAGTAATTATATAAATGATATAGATGCGGACATAGTATAGATGTAGGTATAGGTACATGTATGTATATAAATACATGACTGTTTATGTGGGTGTGCGTCATGTGTTGGAGTAGAGAAGGCCTGTAGTTCCTTGTGCATATTTGGGAAAGAAGAACTTGGAAGCATTGGTAGACTTCACATATTTTATTTTCAAAAGTGACTCAGTCTAAAATTAACATGACAATAAAGATTACCTATGCTAAAAAAGAAAATCCATGACAAAATTAGAAACTGACACATCCTGGCTCAGAATAGCATCATTTAGGTCAATAAACCCAATTCTTTTCCCAAGGTTCCTTACTTTTACTTTTTTTACTTCTTTTTTTTTCCTAAAGACAGAGACAGAGAGAGAGAGAGAGGAGAGAGAGACAGAGACAGAGACAAAAAGTGAGGGTAAGGGGTAGAGGGAAAGGGAGAGAGAAACTCAAGGAGATTCCGTGCTGAGCGCAGAGTCCACATGGGGCTCAATCTCACAACCCTGAGATCATGACCTGAGCGGAAACCAAGAGTCGGTTGCTCAACCAATTGCACCACCCAGGCACCCCTGCTTTTACTTCTTGATTGCAAATGTAGCTTGCTTACTAATTTGTTCTATGTTATGGTTTTAATGAACACAGAGATGTCCTTCATAAAAGGACAGCAATAGAGCAGGTATCAAAATGATGATATGATGTTACCAAGTATACAAGAATTTTGTCACTTTGCTTTTAGTTTTTCAACTGGGAACATATTTTATTTCTCTTACAACTTGCTTCATTTGGGTCATCTCCACAGTTAGGGAGCTACTTTATAGGAAAATTAATGATATTGTGAATGTTAGTCCTCAAATATTTTAGCCACAAAATCTAGTAATATGTTAATAACCAATTTAAATAGAAAATTCTATCATAATTTTTATAATAACTCATCAGTTCCTTTTCATCATACAATACTGATAAGCAAAGGAAGAACATTTTCTTTATAATTCTAATAAAGCCATATTTTAGATTAGTATATTATTTAAATGTGTAAACTGCAAATTGACAACATCTGGTACTTTAATACAAGATGATATGGCACTGATTATAAGATCAAGGTTACAGAATTTGACACAGGTTCCTTATGCATTATAAAAATAGCAATAATTAATTCAAAGCTGCAACTGACTGCATTTTGATGCCCTTTGAACTTTGAAATGAGAAGATCTGTAGTATCTTCCTAATTGGTACACAGAAGTAACACAGAAATGAATAATAGACATGAGATGTACTTAAAAATGAAAATGACTACATGATATATAATAGTTTTAGCATTTAAAACACATTTTAAGTGGTCATTGAGATATATTACTTACTTCGTTGTTTACCATGATATTCTATTAAAATTACTTCATTATGAACTGTTTGTTGAATGAAGTTCAAACAACTTAAGTTATTTGAAAGGGACTATAAGATATTCGGCAATGAAAGAAACACAAGTATATTGTACATATGTAACTGGAAATTAATATTAAAAATCATCTCTATGTGTCTAATCATTTCTTCAAAAGTATCCAAAATAAGACATAATCAGTTTTAAAAGGTTAATTCAAAATAAAGTAGTAATAAATAATGAAGTTTACTCTGTAATTAGTATTCTGTATGTTGGTGAGAAAATGCTCAATATGCATTTTTTAAATTTAGCACATTATAAACATGATTACATTTTGTTGCTGAGAGATAAAAAATATACTTAACCTTTTTTATCTACTTGAAGTGAGTGTAAAAAAAAGCAAAGCTGACAACTGCAACAAAAATAGAAAATCATTAAGCTAACATTAAGAAATTAAGTTTTGTGTCCTCAGTGAAGATTCATTACTCCATTCAAGAATACTCTGAAATAATATATAATGTTTTTTTGTATCTCTGAAATGTTTATAAAAATATATTCCTAAAAGCTTTATAAATAGCAGGGACATTTTTGTAAAGGACAATCAATAAGACAATGAATATAGAATTTCATAGTCCTGAAATATGTTTTAATAATATGAGGCTTGTGGGTCACTTGAAAAGGTGACACAGTCTAATACTTAGAACAGTTCATCAGAAGTCATGAATTTTATTTGCAATTTCTATCTATGAAATGTCCTCAGACAATATGCAGGGAGAAAATGAAGGTAATAATATTTGCTTGCTTCTTATCAGACAAAAATTTTCCAAAGACTCATGGGCTATTTTTTAAAAAAATAAGGTTTCAAAATCCTAAGGGAAAAGAGTTGTGCCATTTGTAACTATAAAATATTATTTCAAATATGAACTATGAATCTTCACTTGTTACGAATTTCAAAATTAATCTCAAAAGAAAAGAGCTTTATGCAGGGAATTTTTTCTTGGTTAAAATGTCATGAACTTGGCAAAAGATTTAGTGTTTTTAGGGAAGGACCTATATCGGAATAAATTTTCAGAATTGAAACTTTCTGAATGTCTCTAGGCATTTTAAATAATATAAAAATGTCAGTATCTCAGTATTGTGAATTTTTATCCCAACACAAAGACAGACTCTGTCACAGAAGATGACATTAACACTAAGGAGAGATAGGTCATCTCCCATGAGCTTTGGGTTTTTCTTCTTCCTTCTGACTTCATTCCACTTTATTCAAAGTGAGCACATATTCCTAGCAAGGTCCTCAATCGAATCTAAAATTATAGATCACAGACAGATATTGAATGCTCCGGTATGGGTCAGAAGGCAGAGAGCAAGAGGAAACAAGGTGTAGATTAATATATTTCACTTATTCTTCAATGTACTTCATATAACTACAAATCTCTTAAAGGGAATTTTTAATGTTTTTTCATTGGAGAAACTGAAGCAAATTATGCTTAAGTAAATTATTGAGGATCACAGACATAATGATAAAGTTATTATTCACTAACAATTTACTGGCTCTAAATCACTTTCTACTTTTAAAGCACTGACTAGCAAATAGATGAAGCCTCTTAAGATCAGAATGTTTCATTTGTAGTTAAGAATGATACAGTTAACTACCAGAGATAAAATCTTTCATGTAACACAAAGAAAAAAAATATATATTTTATATACTGTGCTTCTACCTTTATTCACTATTATTCTAAAGCATTCTTGGCCAACTCTTTCTACCTACTATGTTTCTGAAGCAGACCTGCTCCTTTACATCCTTGACAGTGACTTCCACCAACATGAGCACACCCAGCTTCAAAATCTGCCCTGGTAACATTTTTCTCAATCTGCTTGAAGCAGATAGAATAAAACTACATACCTGCCCAAAGAAAAAATTACACAGAGACATGACTAAACTCTCAAATGCAATTCTGAAACTTATTTATGTGTCCTAATATAGCTAAACATGCAAATTGTGTGCACGAATGCAGGTCTTGGAATGCGGGTCATGGAATGCGGGTCATGGAATGCAGGTCACGATCTTGAGGTCTTGGGATGGAGTCCTGCATCTGGGCTCCCTACTCAGGGGGAGAGTCTGCTTCTCCTTCTCCCGCTACATCTCCCCACCTCTCCTCCCCCAGCTCATGCTCGCTCTCTCTCTCTCTCTCTCTCAAATAAATTAATAAATAAAACCTTTAAAAAAATAAATAAATAATTTAAAATTACAATTGGTTTTATATTTGTCAAAAGAATCATGTTGAAGTTCAAGGGATCTGACTGTTGCACAACAATGTGAATTTACTTAACAACACTGATGTGTGCTCTTAAAAATGGTTAAGATGGTACATTTAATTCTATTTTGATTTTATTTAATCACACACAAAACTATCCTCAGGAAAATCAAACCCTTCATGTTACATTTTTACCTTAAGAGTATCAGTAAAATCATTATGTCCCAAGTTTATATGATAACATACAAATTTGTTGTTTCTCAGAACACGTCTAAAAGTGTAAACAGGATGCATACATTTATATTTTTGTGTACTAGTGACTTAGAGCTTTACAAGTGAGCTTTTCATGATTAAGTATTCCAGTTTTTCTAGCTTCACATATTGATACAGTGAGACATCTGAGGAAAATTTTTCAGATAAAAATTTTTATAATACCCATCAATATTATACCTCCATTTACTGTCCATTCTCCTGGAGTATAGATTGAATAGGGAAGAATTACATTCAGCTGAAGATTCAGTTAGAGACACTAAAGTACATCACCAAGCATTGATTAAACTTAGCTTTTTATTTTATGTATTTGTTTATTTTTAAAGATTTTATTTATTTGACAGAGAGAGAGAGAGAGCACAAGCAGTGGGAGAGGCAAGCAGAGGGAGAAGGGGAGGGAGAAGCAGGCTCCCCACTGAGCAGGGAGCCCAGATTGGGCTCAATCGTAGGACCTTGAGATAATGACCAGAGGATAGGAGAGATAGGAGATAGTGATCTAAGGAGATAATGACCTAAAGCAGATGCTTAACCAACTGAGCAAAACAGGCACTTCTTAATTTAGCTTTTTATATGAAGAGAACATCTTTTACAAAGTAGTTTTTTTCCCTTATAACATCACAAATAAATAACAAATTTGAATTCTACCTTATATTTAGTATGTTCCCAAATTTTTATAGACACACTCATAAGTGAAAAGGAATGCTTTGTGTCAAACAACCAGGTAAGTATATAAAAATCTTAAGTGAGAAGAAACCCTAAAACTCATCTAGCCCAATATCTAGTATTACCTTATTCATTTATTTATTTTAATTTTACCCTTTAGAAAAACCATACCTGAAGAAGCTGAATGACTGTTCACATTACACACTAGTAGTCTAGTTGATAGCCAAACCAAAATTACAGTGAAAGTATTCGATCCCTATACCAATGTTCTACTTCACATTATAGAAAACTTCAGGAAGGTACTGCCATCAAATACAGAATCAAATAGTTTTTTAGATTTCAAGGAAATAAGAAAAAAATAGATGTCCTTACTTGCATTGAATTTATCGTGCAATTTATCATATCATTATTCTTTTTTTAAAAGAATCTTTGGAAAAAAAATCTTTGGAAAACATGAGATTTAGTTTTTAAATAAACACGTATCTGCATCCAAAGTATGGAGTATGTGAGCAGCAAGTAGCATTTAATTCCTTTTTAAATTAACAAAACATGAAAGAAGGAAAGAAATATTTTGTTCCCATTCAATACTGCATCTACATTTTTGTATTATAACTAATTCCATTATTGCAGCAACTTTTGGCTCTCCAGATATAACAAGTTCTAATGCTATGTATCAGCCCCATATATGGCAAAAAGTCTTATACAGTTTCTTATTCTATCTGTGATGGGTGCAAAATCTTTGTTTTCCAACATCACAATACCTCTGAAATTTGTGAGGAAAAAAGAAATGCGGTTGCCATAGAAGCAGAAGAAAATTCTGCTGTGTCTCCTCATTGCAATAATACTGATTTATTAAAACTACATATACATTTCAGGAGAATGAATATTAACAAGGATATAGAATCTCATTTTATAAGGATAAACTGGCCAATTCACCAAGAGGACATAACTGCTAAACATTTATGCACCTAATAACAGAGCTTCAAAATACAGGAAGCAAAATCTGCTAGAACTGTGAAAAGACAAACCCACAGTTGTAGCTGGAGATTTTGATACAGCTTTATATAAAATTGATGAAACAAAGTAGCAGATTTTCATGATTAGAATAGAACAGCACTACTTAATTTGACATATTTAACATTTATAGATCACTCAAACTAACAACAGTGGATTACAGGTTCTTTTAAAGTAAACACAGAGCTATTACCAAGACAAAACATACTGTAGGCAACAAAGTAAGTCTCCATAAATTTATATTGATTCCTATCATGCACAGTATGTTCTTCGACAACCTGGAATTAAATTGAAAATCAATAACAGAGAGATATCTGGAAAACTCCCAAATGCATGGAAACCATGTAGATATAAATAAAAAAGAAGTGAAAAGGGAAATTAGAAAGTGTTTTGGGTTTAATGAAAATGAAATGCACCATACTGGGTTCCGTGGGATGCAGCTAAAGCAGTATATCTACATATCCATGTATCTATGTATCTATGTATCTATCTATCATCTATCTATCTATCTATCATCTATCCCTACCTATTCTAGAAAGGTGCAAAATCTATCACCTCAGCTTAAACATTTTAAAAGAGAATCAATAAAATCTTATCTATTCTACCTACCTTGATACGAAAAAAATTAGAATACACAGAAATCACCAATATCAGAAATGAGAGAGGAAGCATTACTATAGATACAACAGATATTAAAAGGATGATAAAATAAAAATACACATTCAATTTTATTCATATAAATTTTGCAACTTAGATGAAACACAAAGATTTACTGAAAAGACAAATACACCAAATTCCACTCAAAAACAACTAGATAACCTGGATAGGCCTAAATCTATTAAAGGTACTGAATTTGTAGTTAAAAACCTTTTAACAAAGAAAACCCCGGTGGTAGATGGCTTCATCGGTGAATTCTACCCCATTATTCAGCCGCAAAAAAGAATGAAGTTTTGCCATTTGCAATTACAGATGGAGCTGGGAAGTACAGTGCTAAGTGAGATAAGTCAGAGAAAGACAAATACCATATGATTTCACTCATGTGGAATTTAGGAAGGAAAATAAATGAACAAATAAAAAATATATAAGAGTGCATTTCTAGATGATTCTGTATGTAAACAAAACAGTAGTATACTCTATACAATGGGATACTATTCAGAAATAAAATGAATGAATTATTGATATACCGACAACATGAGTGAATATCAAAATAACTATGTTAAGTTGAAAGAATCTAACCAGAAAGCACATACTGCATGATCCCATTGATAAAAAAAAAAAAAGTTCAGAAAGTGTGACTTTTGATATGATTCTACATGTACGGAGCTTAGAAGTCATCCTTTTGTTGTACCAACAAGTAAAAAGCTGAAAAGATTGACAAATTATCAGCTTTTCCTGGATGACAGAGAGAGAGGAGGATAAGGGGCAAACTGATGCTCCCAATGATTGGACACAGACACTGAGCTACCCAGGCATCCCAAAAATAGTGTTAAAAGAAGTTCTTTAAAGAGAAGGAAAATAATGTAAGTCAGAATGTCGAAAAATCATAAAGGAAGATCATCAAAGAAGGAAAATGTGAAAATACAATAAGAACATTTATTTTTCTTATTCTTAATTGACTAAACAGATTGCAGTTTGTTCAAACACAATACTGATGTATTTGATTATGTATATTTATGTATATATCTTATGCATATTCATATATGCTCACATATAGTCATATATAAGTGACATGAGTGACAGCAATGATACATTTATTGAGAGGGAAGTATTGGGATTATATTACTATTATGAGATAAACGTATAAAGTGGTAAAGTATTATTTGAAAGTGGACTTGAATTAGTTGCCAAAGTATATTGTAAACTCTAGGGCAAGCACTAAAATAAGTTTTTTTTTTTTTTAAAGAAGTATAACCAATATGCTAAGGAGAGAAAATAGAATCACATAAGATGCCCAATTGAAACTGCAAAAGGCAAGAAAAGAGAAGACAAACAGTAGAACAAAAATAAGAGCAACCGATAGACAACAGAAACATATATGATAGATGTTAATCCAGTTTAAACGTCAATGATCTAAATGCTCCAATTAAAAAACAGATTGTCAGGATGGATCAGAAAACCTAACCCAACTGTACTGTGTGTCTTCCACAAGAAACCCACTTTAAATATAGAGACATTTATAGATTAAATGGAAGGAGAAAAACAGACCATCTGGGTACCAGTCAAAAGAAGGCAAGAATAGTTATATTAATTTAAGGCAGAGCCTGTTTCAAAGCAGGAAAGTTACCAAGAATAAAGAAGGAAATTCCATAATGCTGAAGGGGCCAGTTTTCTATTAAATTTTGTATGAGATCAGGAGAGTTGGGGAGGAAGTGACAAATATGTTCATTGGCTTGATGGGTGTGATGCTTCCATGGGTATATATATTTGTCAAAACATTTCAAATTTGCCACTTTAAATATGTGTGATTTATTATGAGCCAATGATCTCCCAATAAACCTTTTAAAAAGCTTTCTATATTCTTCCAAAATTATTGTAAAATTTATCAAAAGCAAAACAAAGCTAGGAATATTTTATAAACCACACACTAAGTTATTCAGTTTGTTAGAACTCAGAAAAATATAACCAAGCTTTTTCTACATTCATTTTTAAAAACAAAGAAAGCAAATTCTTTGCAGGGCAAAATCTTAGCCATTACTAAGACAAAGTCAGATTCAATATATTATATAAATTCTAAGGAAAGGAAAGACTTTATATTTCAGATTTTTACTTTGATTTGTAACATACAGTGCCTATTTTATTTTATCTTCCTATTGTGGCTCAAAAAAAAATCTAGACAGTCTGAATACAAACCCTAAACCTACCAGTAAACCTAAATATCTGTTTCCCTCACAAGTAAATTGAGCAATATTAATACTTACAGGCTTTTTCTGAAGATTGAGTTGATGCATGTAACTTAAATGAGTTTCTGGAACTTTGTAGATGGCTAAAAAGTAAGTCAGTGTTACTACCATTAGAGAATTTTATTTACTACTCATTCTGTTTATTCAAATTTCATTGCTCGTATAAGTAATTAAAATAATTATTCATATTCTAGTGATCTTCTGTAATCACTTGCATTTATTATCTTAAAAAGCAGGTATGAATTTTGGGAAATACAATTTCAAATGTTAGAAACTAATCCACAATAGATTTTTAGTGAATTAAATGCTAAGATATTCATTAAACATTTTTCTAATTAGGGCAGAACCATCACATATGGCCAAATATCATTCTGTGTCAAGACACAAAATAAAATATGAAAGATCTTTAAAATCTTATCTAAAATAAATATAAGTAAGACTATTGTTTGATGTATTTTCTAAAATTCAATTAAGTATATTTTTTCACTTCTATATCTTTGTCATTTTGTATGTAACTTTTTTATTTTATAATAATTTTTAAAAAATGAAAACAATGTTGACAATCATTCATGCTTCAATAGCACTCACTAATTGCAGGCACTAATTTACATTCTTTACATATATTTACTAATTTAAGCTTTATAAGAATCCTGAAGAGTCACATATGTTATTATCCCCACTTTAGACAAGAGGATATTGAGAGGCAAGTAGGTTGAATAAGACATCTGAGATCACACAGTTAAACAGGCTTAGGACTTGACAAATCCTCCCCATGCATCATTACGTCCTGACTTTATTCACACACCTTGCCACAAAAAGTATCCTACGCTCTGCCACAGTCCATCTATACATGTACTTGTCTGGCCACATTTTGTTTCAATATCTCAACAACATTTCACTCATTTATTATTTCAAACCATTAAATTCATTAACTGTTAACAATATTCTTTTTTTTCAACAAATGCATAGTGTCAACAATATTCTTGACAGTATATGAACATATCTGTGTTTATCCATGACCCTTTCTAGCATTTTCACATTTGAATATAGTGAAAAATATGTGCAGTGTGTAAAGACACAAGCATTAGCATGACTTTGGCAATGAAAAAACTTAGACATGGTGCAACTTGTCTCCTTATTTTGCATTTTATGATGTTGACACTGACATAGATCTCAGGTGGTTAAATTTTAAATGAATAAAATGTTGGCATTGAGGTGGTCCCTAGTTTGAAGGTAAAGTAATTGTTCTTAGAACAAAATGCTTAGGGACACCTGGGTGGCTCAGTGGTTCAGCATTTGCCTTTGGCTGAGGTTGTGATCCCAGGGTCCTGGGATCGAATCCCACATTGTGCTCCCCTCAGGGAGCCTGCTTCTCCCTCTGCCTGTGTCTCTGCCTCTGTGTGTGTGTCTCTCATGAATGAATAAATAAAATATTTTTTTTTAATTCTTAGCAATTCCAATTGCCTTTTGCACGGCTTATTTCCCACTACCTATGTCATCAACATTTAAGTATTCCTCTTTGGCAAAAATACCATTTTTGTTTAATTCTATGGGTTTCTTAAATGATACCTTTCTTTGATAAAGTTCAAGTTGAGGAAAGTCCATTTGAGCTGTACATGTTCAGGAAAGATGTTTATCGGGATACAAACCATCTGAGATAGGAATATTATTGTATGAAGTATGTGTGAATTATTTGATAGTATACATTTGAATAGATGGAAAAACCTGAAAAAAAGTGAAGGGAAGTGAAAATTATTATCTCCAACTTTTAGCTCTGCTTCTGATGAGGAAAAAATAAAGACTTTTAAGAACTACTCTACAAATATAATAAGAGTTGATATAACAAATTTTAAAACCTATTTTTGAAACAAACTTTAAAGATTTATAGGCAAAATTGCTTTAGTGATTCCCAAACTGGTACCTTGGTGTACTGCACTGAATTGAAGGGATACTGTGGGGATATATGTGTATATATATATTTTTATAAAGATTTTATTTATTCATGAGAGACACAGAGAGAGAAAGAGAGAGAGAGAGGCATAGGCAGAGGGAGAAGCAGGCTCCCTGAGGGGAGCCCAATGTGGGACTCGATCCCAGGACTCCAGGATTACGCCCTGGGCCGAAGGCTGATCCCAAACCACTGAGCCATCCAAGGTCCCCAATATTTTTGACTTTTGAGGAACACAACAGCACTTTTGGACACAAAGACTACTGTTACAACTGTGTACTTAACTACTTACTTAATAGAATCATTAAGTATTTATTTGGGGGTATGGATGCTTTGAAAGATCATCAAAATACTATGAGTTCTGTGGACCAAGGAGGGACCTTTGTTTTAGAAACTTCCTGTATTTTGTTATATTGAAATTTTAGCTATAATGGAAATTATAGGGCTAATTTGCTTTGAGATTGCTAAACCAGAATCTGGCCTGTGTGTAGTGAGAATTCATCTAAGGGTAAAACGAATTTTAATATACTGTCCCAATCACCATGCTCTATTTCCCAAGCAGGTCTGTATCATTAGAGAAAAAGAAAAAAAAAAAAGAAATTAATTGGCTCTTTCTACAGTCTGTTTATTTTCTCTCAATAAAGGGTAAGAGATCAGAAATCACTATTTAGCATTTTGCTTGTGCTTGGTATTTATTAAAAATTCTCCCACAATAGCTTCCAGTATCTTCCTAGGCTAATCTTCTCTTTTCACATTTTTGTTTGTTTGTTTGTTTGTTTTTCCTATATGTTTCTACCATGCATTTATCCAGATGTTTTGGTTTGCATTAATAGCTGTTCTTTCAAAGAGAAAATATTTCTTACAGAGTATATTCTCATATTCAGCACAAGAGAAATAAACTAACCAACTCTGTGACAAAACATACGAGCTAGAGTAATATACCCTGTCAATGAAATTAAAAAATCATCATATTATCAGACCCATCTCTAATTACAAAGATTTCTTCTGAGAACCTAATGTTTCTTAAAGAACTATCATCTCCTCTTGTATTTTCAATAAATCTCAGATGTATCTTTAGCTGCATATAATTATGTGACTTCTAAAAATGTTCTAAACAGAATCCAGATGAATTAAGTCTCTGAAAGCATAATGATACAAGAGCAAAGTGCTAAGAGGGTCCCATATGGTACCTACCATGACAACCACCATCTTTTAATGCTGAAATCCAGCTTTTTGAGAGTAGCTACTTTTCAGTTCCACGGGGTGAAACTCAATTTGTATCTCTGGCTGCTGTGCTGTGAAGGAGAATTTCAATGCCCTACTGAGTACTGAGTCTTTTTGTTAGTTTGCTTGTTTGCAGAATAATCTTTAGACTGACATAATGACACATGCCATAAGATTTCTGAATTGAAATTTTTGCTTCCCTCTGGAAATGATGAGATTGGGAGAAGAAAAAAAAAAAAAAACACTTAGTGTAAAACGAATACAAAACAGCCAGATCTTCTCTGCAATCAAGGATACACAGGGCTATTACTGCAGAGTATGTACGGTATATTCAAAAAGAGATTTAAAAGTCCTATTTTGAAATTGTGGAAGAAAGTGCTGCTGTTTGGTGAGAATATAAACCACTTAAGAGAGAGAGAACTGAAAAGTAAATGTTTTAGGAAGGATGGAGAATTTCTGAGCATTAACCTAATTTTAAAATCAAATACAGTAACTTAAAAAAAAAGTTAGAAAAAAATTACCAGAAATCAGAAAAAAGAAAATATTAAGATAAAAACTTACTGTCAGATCTCATTTTTTAAAATGTCAAAGTAAAATAAATCCATGCATACATAAATAAATGTTAAAATTTTAATATCTTAATTTAGCCAGCTCAAACATACATATGGTGGTTGCATTTGATTTTAGGGATGGTATGTAGAAGAAATAAAGCTTTCACTTTATAATTTACTCTTTGCTATTCTTTGGATTTTTAAAAAATATTCATTTATTTATCAGTGGGCAAGTTGGGAGAAAAGAAGCAAACTCTCTGTAAATGTGGAGCCTGAAGCAGGGCTCAATCTCAGCACCCTGAGATCTTGACCCTGAGATCATGACCTGAGCTGAAACCAAGAGTCAGATGCTTTAACCAGCTGTGCCATGCATGTGCCCCTATCTTTTAGTTCTTTTGAAGATGAATAATGGTTTTAATGTCTACATATTTTTAGGACCACTTGATTTGATTCATCCATATTGATTCATCTATGTATTCACCTTAAACTTTACTATATCTAAAATAATAAATACATCTATAAAAATCATAGCATCACATAAGAAAAATCTAGTGGGTTTAGTTTCTTAAAACCTCCTTTAAAAATTTATACAATTATTGTAAAACCTATATGCAGGTGAGTTTATATAAAGATATATTTATTTTTCCAAATATGCTTGCTTTATACTCATAAAAAGTAATCCTTTTTCTCATTAAAGGCTTTTAAATTGAGTTCTCTTTATTGTAAAATATATATCTATATCTGTTTTCTTTATTATCTTATTCACTGACTGCCACTGGAATTCTATTTATTTATTTGAGAGAGAGTGAGTGAGTGAGAGGCACAAACAAGGGGAGGGGCAGAGGCTGAGGGAGAAGCAGATTCCCCACTGAGCAGGGAGCCTGATGCAGGGCTTGATCCCAGGACACACGACCTGAGCTAAAGGCAGTTGCTTAACCAACTGAGCCACACAGGCACCACACCACTTGAGCTCTAATTTTATTTACTGCTGTTTTTCATTCTAGTTGTCACTGACAACTAGCTTTTTTAACCTAGTTTTAGAATTTGTGTCTTCTAATAGTATTTAGTCCATTTAAATTCACTTTTATAATTGATATATTTTTCAAATTTCATTACTGTTATATTCTATTAGTGTCTTAAAGTTATCTGTATTTATTTTTTTCTATATTGTAGTTATTTGTTGTTCTTGTATACTATTCTTTCTTCTTGTTTGCTTTAGTTTCACAAAATTCATACGTAAGTAAAAATTGTCAGTGTCAAGGAATAAGCAAGTTCTGATTATTTTTATTCTTTATTCTTATTTGAAGCAAGAAAAATGTCCAACCTTAACCCACCAATAATCTTCACCCTTCCCAATCATATTTTTATAAATGTGATACAATTTTATGTGGTTTAAGATTTAAAAAAATCTAACATTATTTATTTTTCAGAAATTATTATTTGTCTTGAGGCCTTATTTTTAAGTCATAATCATTGTAGACATTATACTTTACTCCTTTACTCCTATGCAATTTCCTTCTTGAGTCCTGGGTTTTGATTGGTTTCTTAAAGACTAATGTCTGTCCCATTGGTAAAAGCTATTGACAAACCATTGACAAGATCACCAGCAGATAATGGCAATTCCCAAAGGCCTAACTGTACCTTCAACTCTTTTCCACTTCAGAAAGCATAATGGGAAAACAAATTATTTTAGTAATGCCAAACATCTATAAGTTATTTTTTGGGGCCTTGGAATTATAAACACCCTACTATATCTAATGGTGTTGTCTTCCATTGATTCTGTCTAAAATTTGGTGAACCATTTTGATTAGTTGCATATTTGCTCTCTATGTTCCTTCCTCCCTCCTTCTTCTCCTTCACTTCTCTCTCTTTCCTCCCCTGCCCATCATCATTCCTCTCTCTGATTTATCTATGTATTTCCTTCATATTCTGAGTTTCTGACTTTGTTCTTTGTAAGAAACCAAAGAAAAAAATTCTTTTTTATCCAGCCAATAATAGTTCTGTACAACCTGCAAATGAATGTTACTTGTTTTCCTGCTTCAGTTTCTTTCTTATTTCTATTACCTCATGTTAACGTTTGCCTCTAAAAATGGCATCCTTTTGTTTTGCCTCTCTGCAATTATTACATAGAAATCACTCTATATGCATCTTTTTCTTGCGAAATCAGGAAGATTATAGCATATATTTTTCTGATTCTATTAGGAGATCATTGTAAATGTTGTGCTCTGCTGTATCTATTCAACTCTAGCAATTGGTGCATATATCAGGTGGCCCAAAGCCCTCAATATTCATTTCTGCCTGCAAGGATGGTATCTGCTTCCCCCTCTATAGAACAAAACTCCAGGTCATTTAGATGTGACCACACATCACTTTAAATGTGACACTTAACAGATTTCTATGTAATACAGGTGTCCTGAGAAAATTTTGGTATTTTCCTTCTCTGTCAGATTAACTGACTTAACTAGAGTTGGAGTGTTTCTCTGGTTACACACTAGTGTTAAAAACCACACACACATCCCAAATTTCCCGAGTGTGTTTCCTGTTTGGTATTTTCCTGCTTGCAGATTCAGGGTTGAGAATAAAATAGAAATATTCCCCTGTATTTTTTTAAATTTAAAATCAAGATTTCATTCACACAGCATTGTATTTGGATAATAGCTACTGATTTTCTTGTCAATAAACTGAATTTTACTTAAAAATAGGTTTAGAATACTGGAACTAATAAAGCAGAAAGGTTAAGAACATGAGTGCTTACTTAATTCAAGAATGTGCTTGTCACTCCCTCCCAATCAATTAAAAAAAGATATAATCTAGAATCTTTGCTAGCCTCTTCACCAAGACACTGTGGTATGTGTAAAGAGTGCAAAATTTGAACCAAAGAGACTTGGGTTCTAGAATTGGCTTTGAGTATATTTGCTATATGACTTTGGATTGATACCTACCTAACTTTAATGATTTTCAATGTATTATTTTTCTTTCTCATAGAAGTGTGTATTTTTATGCTAGAAGATCATGTAAGTACTTAGCAGAGTATTAACACTCAATCCTAGCTATTAGCTAGCACTGGTTATGTAATGTTGTGCATCAAAGTATATTTTAATAAAACAATTGAAGAAAACTTTATACATATGTCTAGTGGATCACCATTTTAAGAAAGGATCTAGGAGTCATGTATAATGGCATACTTTAATTTATTTCAGTGTCATAATCCTGTATTATAGTCAAATGAAACGATTTTATAAATGATCAGATAAATTCAGTCAAGTATATGAGTTGACTTTCCTTAGTGAATGAATAAATGTGATACATTTTTAACACTCTTCTATAAACTTAACTTTCATGAATAGGTATTTATTAGAATTATGTTTAAGTTTATAATAATGAATTAACAGGAGGAAATAGATGTAGAAGATCCAAAATACATGGACACATATCATATTGCATCTCCAATATTTTGAATTGTGAGTGTATATATGTGTAGTTAATGTGTGTGAATGTAGGTGTGTGTGCGTGTGTGTGTGTATTTATACACATACCACCATATATATTTATATATATAAATATATTTAATATGTGTATGGAAAACATTCAATGTGTATAGTGGGGGGAAACTGGGAAAAGAGTTGTAAAAAGTTTAGGTTTTTGAAAATTAAGAATACTGAGAGAAATTAATTAAAATATATATTGTTTGTCAGGAGAAAAGCAACAGTTAATGCTTTAACTTAAATATAACTCAATATGCTTCAAGGCTTTGTGGATGCATGTAATGTGAAAAAACATGTGAAATTATGTTTTTTACACTTTAGATTTGTAGAGGTCTTATTTTTGTAATTGGGTCAATCAGTTGTGATTATTTTAGCTTATTGGTATATTTGCCAGAGTTGATATAGTACAGATTATAATAGAATTAGTTTCTTTCAAACTTTATGGTTGAAATCCCAGTAGCCATTACCAGATATATACTGAGCTTTTAGACTGTTGATGAAGAAGCCATGTGTGTTGAACCATCGCAATGAGTGATAAATATGAAATATGGCAATAATTAATTTTAATTTTCTGAAAATTATTCTTTATTAAAATGACTAATGTATATATGTATGTATACATAAAAATGCATGTGTATAGTAATATATACTAGCTTTTGTCTAAATATTAAGAGGTCCCAGTGAAGAAACCTTAAGGGACATAACTCCTGTCCTAGTTCCAGATCCTGTAAAGGTGAACCCAGTGGGGCTGACTGGGGAGAAGAGGAAAGTTTATCGAAAAAGGAACTGTCAGAGAGCATAGAATTTCTAGACATGGAAAAGAGAGAAATAATCATTGGTTGAAAATCAGTTAAAATTTTTTTTCATCTGAAGAACGAACAAGACAAATATAATGGAATCCAATTCTCAGAAGGCATCAAAAAGGAAATTTTAAAGGCATTTCTTATACAACCCAGCTATTCAAATTAGCTTATAGTCATTTCAGCCTTTCCAAATCAAGTTTTATTTTATTTTTTAAGTTTTTTAAAAAATTAATTAATTAATTAATTAATTAAGAAAGAGCATGCTAGTGAACAGAGGGGCAGAAGGAGATGAGATGGTAAGAGGATCTCCAGCAGACTTCTCACTGAGCCTGGAGCCTGATGTGGGCTCAATTCCAAGACCCTGAGAATCATGACCTGAGCCAAAATCAACAGTCAGATGCCTAACTGACTGAGCCACCCAGGTGTCTCCCCCAAGTTTTATTTTAACTTTCAAATAAAAAAAGAACATATTGAAGGCATATGATGTAATGCTTTTTTAACTGAGCCATTGAGGTGCTCCACAATGCTTTTATTTGAAATAAAAGATACCTTAAGTAAGATGGACATTGTAATAAGAGTTTTGTATTAAGTACACCTTGAACATATAATGTAAATATTATTCCATCTCTCCAACTCAACTCCCTATACACAGTCTATTTTTCCAGTTTGTCTCATACTTTTATGATTTCAGATTACCTCTGATACTATTCCAGGTTTGAATGCCTTTTCATAAAATAAGTTTGTTGAATGTTTGAACCTATCCATATCTCATGAAAATTAATGCCAAACACTCATTTTCTTCAAGTCACACACAATAACTGTGAATTTTCCAGTAATTTTTCACTTTTGCTGAAAAAGATACTAAAATCAAGGAGTTGGTTACTAATTTAGCTATCTTTTTGTATCTCATAATGAACTTAATGACACAAATTGCTTTAAATATGACTATGAAAAATCACTCTAGTGATGTAAATTGTGTGGAGGAGAATAGCTTCAGGTTAGAAAAATAATGATTTCTCATGACTTATGAGAAAGACAAAAGCAGTAATAAAATCTTAGAAGGAAAAAGCACAGGCAGACAGGGGACTCTGATCAGTGAGGCATCCAGGGTGGTGTGGCTCATAAAGATGTTTCTCCATGGGGATTATTAATGACAATAATTCTTTGTTATAGCATATTGATTTCTAGCATATCTATCCCTTGAGTCCTGCAGTGAGGGAGGGAAACAGTTTACATTATAATTGTCATGATGACAAATATAAACGAAAAAAATATTCTTAATAGCTTATAGGGGGAAAATCTCTTTTTACATGGTGATCATGAGTGTGCACTTTTTCTGTAACCTCAGCTCTTACTTATAACAGAAGGAAGGAAATAATGAACCCAATATAGCACTTGGTATGGACAGAGATCAATGAGGCTACCTCGCATCCAGCAATATTGTCAATGTGATACCTAAGAAAGACACATGTTTTCAAATGCTAATTCTACAACTCAGCTGTTGGGCATAATGTCAAATACAAATGGCCAAAGAAGTTGTGATCCAAAAAAAAATCTCTAGATAATGTATGTTATCATTAACCATGCCTTGTCATTCTTCTGTCAGTAAAATGATTTCGTCAGGGATATCCAATTTCTAGGAGATTTCTTATCAGGGATATCCAATTTCTAGGAGATTCCTTAACAAGAAATTCAAAAATTAATTTATATAGTACCCAAGTTGACACTAATATCATTAGTGTGCATATTTGACATATTAAATGAAACCAAAAATTTAACCAAATCAACAAATCATGATTCACCATTTCAATGGTGGCTAATGTTGACTAAGAAGAGAAAATCATTTCAATCAATATTTGGCTAATTTTCATTGTCTTTTTTTTACTTTAGTTTATATTACTGTTATGGGAAAAATAAATTGTTAGGTTTCTTTATTGTTCATAAAATTTAAACTTAAAGCAAAGGCTAGTGAAGACACACAATCCTCATCTGACCCTGACACACAATTAGTGAGTAAATAAGAGGAAAGGATCCATAAATATTCCATCCCTGCCATATTGTCTTTCACTTGATGGGAAAGCTATGAGATTAGACTCAAATATAGCTACAACTATACTTATTTATTCTCAGGTTGAGTTTGAAGAAGATGATGAGCAGAGGTGTGTCATTGTAGTGAAAATGACAGAGGGTTTAGGAATAAGATGATGGGAAAAAGGGCAGTCCAGGTGGCTCAGCAGTTTAGCACCACCTTCAACCCAGGGCGTGATTCTGGGGACCTTGAATCGAGTCTCATGTAGGGCTCCCTGCATGGAGCCTGCTTCTCCCTTTGCCTGTGTCTCTGCCTCTGTCTCTCATGAATAAATAAAATCTTTAAAAAATGATGGTGGGAAAAAGGGGACTAACTAGTTATGAATCAGACTGTGTGAGGTTAAGTCTTGCCTTCTTCTTATTGTTTAATTTGAGTGTTACTTAAAATACCTGAACTTCAATCTGACACACTCTAAATTAGAGAAAATAATGAAGCCAATAAATGCCTGCTTTATTGAATTGTGAGAAATAACTGAGAATGTAAAAATTAAGTACCTAATGTAGAGTGTGCCTTTCAGAAATGAGGAGGTTCTTTTGTGATTGTGGTTGGTTTTAATCTGTTATTGCTAGAAAAAACTGTAAGGTCCTTATTTTTTCAAGATGAATGAAATTGTACATGTGATAAAACCTGATTTTTGTTTTCCTCTTTTGTAAAATAATAATCACATCATCTGGTTAAAAATCATCATCTGACCTAAAAATCTTAATGTAAATGAGATTTTAACTTTAAAAGCTATATTACTAGATATATTTATTTTTACCATTATTATTATGGTAAATGAACTATATGGTAAATATAGTCAACTAAATTCAAAGCAGTAATTCTTAAGTTCAACATCAGCTTCAGTGATTCATTCATTCATTCATTCATTCATTCATTCATTTACAAGATAGTTTTGAGCACCTACTCTGTGCTAGCATTGATCTATGTGCATTGATCCATTTATTTTATAATCCTAGTAGGAGGAAAAGAAACTAAGTTTGTGAATATATTCATAAACAAGATAATGTCAAGTAATTTTAAGTTTTTTGAAGAAAATTAAATAATATAATGTAATATTGGAATGGGATAGTATGTTAGCTGGAAAAGATGACATTTAAGTTGAACTGAATGTTCAGAAGGAGCAGGTCATGCAAGCAGTAGGTGAATATTTGTCTAAATAGAGGGATTAAGAGGTATATAACCCTAAATAAAATCAAGTTTGGCCCTTAAAAAGGCAGAAATCTGTTTATGTATTGTGAATGACTGCTTTTGCAGTGGTAGAGACCACATGATTCACAATACCTAAAATAATTACTATATGACTCCACCGAAAAACCTTGCAAACCCCTAATCTAGAACCAATGCTTTCTGGAGTGACATAAGAAGTGTGCACTAAAAACAATACCTGCTTATCTGCTCATGGACTGTGGTTCAGGAATTAAGGCAAACATTGTTTGTTTGTTTCTTCTTTTCCACATGGCATGGGCTTAGATTATGCACACAGATATATTCACTGATATTTGGGTGTATTTGGAAGATCCCAGAAAACTCTGCTCATTTATTCTTTGTTGTTTGCTGCCTCAGTGTTTTTCCATAAGATCTCTCCTTTTCCTTCCCTTTCTTTCTACTTCTTCCTTCTCTCTTCTCCCTTTCCCCAATCCCTTCTCCCCCCTCCCTCACCCTCTTATCCCTTCTCACTTCCCACTGTCCTTATTTTCCTTCTCCTCGCCACACTTTCCTTTGTTCTCTTCTCTTACCTTTTCTCGTCTGTCTCCTCTTCATTCCTCCCCTCTTTTCTCATCTCCTCCTGTGTGCCTCCACTATGATTATATTGACCATTTATTCCCCGCTCTCCCCTGTCACACACACATACACAAACAGATGGTAGTCTTAGGGTATTCACACTTCTTATATGCCAGTTGTTATAGGGAAGAGCTCTTTCATGATGAGTCAAAGTCAGAAGCTTCAGATTTTTAAGTCCTGGACTAGGTTGTCATACAGAATGACTTCTGCCACTTTTTGTTGCTTAGAATAAATCCCAGGTCCTGGCCAGATCTAAGGGGAGAAGAAAAAGACTTGAATTCTTCAAGGGGAAGTGGCAAGATCATACTGAGAAATAACATTTTTGATGAGAAATATTATTGTAAGAACCTTTAGAATCACAGTCTTACCAGAAGTGTACTTAGTGACATAATCAGCTTACATTCTGCATAGTTCTTCATCCTCTCACATCGTGGTAACTAAAAGTTTATAGAAAGTTCACCAGTGGGATGCATGGGTGGCTGAGCAGTTGAGCCTCTGGCTTTTGCTCAGGGCGTGATCCTGGAGACCCAGGATCGAGTCCTACATTGGACTTCTTGCATAGAGCCTGCTTCTCCCTCTGCCTGTGTCTCTGTCTCTCTCTCTCTCTCTCTCTCTCTCTCTCTCATGAATAAATAAATAAAATATTTAAAAAAAGAAATAAAGTTCACCAGTCTGAGGAACACATTGAGAAGCACTGGCCTAGATTCCAGAACACTACACAGAGCGTTCAGGCTTCTTTTGGTGATCTGAATGAGATATTGTAATATATTCACTTTATGTTGGATTATATATTTATACATAGAAATAATTATAGGAAGGAGTTTTTAAATAAATATACAAAAATTGTATTTCTGAAATATAATTTACCCAAAAGAAATACAATGGAAAATTTGTCTTTATTCAATCAAATGCTGAATACTTCAAGTCATGAATGTGGATTCATGAAAGCAATCCTTTTTCTCCTTATAAAAATATGCCTGTCCTTTCATATAATTTGGCCTAATTCTTACCAGATGATGTGAAATCTGACTAAGAGATGCTATTTTTCTGTACAAAGAAAGTGTCTTAGGCTTAGCAATAATTGCCAAAGGTACAGGTCATGATTTTTCAAATAATTCCAAGGCTCTCAACATCTGAGAAAATATGTCCCATGAAGGGAAGGATTTTCGGTCATTATAACCTGAAAGTATGAAAATACATTGGGCTCTTAAAACTAGATGTTTTTCTGAATTTCTGTGTGATGTGGGAGGGTAAGAATTTTCCATTATTTTGTGGACTTCTGTGAGATCTCTTTTAAAGAAGTGATTCATAAATAAATATTTTTAAGTAAAAAAAAATAAACTTGGTACAATTAAAATTATACTTGCTATTTTTAAAAAGATTTTAATTTATTTATTCATGAGAGCCATGGGGCGGGGGCAGCAGAGATACAGGCAGAGGGAGAAGCAGGCTCACTACAGGTTGCTGGATGTGTGACTCAATCCTGGAACCCCAGGATCACACCCTGAGTCAAAGGCAAACGCTCAACCACTTAACCACCCAGGCATCCCAAAATTATACTTGTTATTAAACAAGGAGAATTAAGCTATCAAATAAAAATACTATTATATAGAGGATTAGTTGAAATTTACTATATATATGGTAAATATATATAAATACTATAAATACTATAAATACTAAAATTTAATCCCTCCAAATGGTCTGATGTGCCTAATTTTTAAAATATAATTTGAAGTAAATACATAGACTCAAAACAAAGTAAAAGTTCTAAATCAAAAACTTTTATTCAGAAACAGATTTAAGTGAAATTATGTCATGAATGATTTCTACAATTATGTATTTCAGCTCCATTCTTAGGTAGCAATCTGAACTATGCTGTCTCAGAATGGTGACTGAACATAGCCTTTGTGGGATAAGAAAGGGAAAACACAACCCAAAGAATTTTTATTTGAAATCTTTTTCTAGGGATTTAAGTGAGAATTTTTAGTGTGAGATCCAGTAACATTCTATGTATAGACTATTGGCACCTGTCACCTGTACATATAAAAAAAAAAAAAATCTAGTGAAAATGGGTGTCCAAGCCAGAATAGACATTTTTTAGGTACATTTTTTCCCACATATTTGCCCTCTATATTAATGATTATTATAACCCAAGATGCTCCCACTCTGATTCCTTCACTGATTATTGAAATGGGTTTAAATATACTTGTAAACATTATAGAGTTGACTTCCCCTTTACAAAAATAAATGAGTAAAGAGGGTCTTCAAAAGTATATTCTTTTATTAGGCACTGCCTATGTGCTTAAGAGGAAAACAATAAGCCTGAAAGAAAGAGGGTAGATAAATTAAAAAAAAAAAAAGTTGGAAAAGCATGGCATGTACAAGGACACAATTAGCATAGTAGACAGGAACATGGGGGTGTGGCAGAAAGCTGGGGAGTTGCATTATCCATGCAAATCCTAGAATATGTACTAAGATGAGCTATAATATGATCTAACTCTTTTATACTACTGGCAATTTCAATGAGAATGTGTGATGAATGCATGAGTTGGAGAAAGAGATTTAGGTCCAGGATCTTTGATGTGAGACTTCTGATAGTTCTCAGGAAATACAACCACAGCATTTGTCTGGGAGTCTCCCAAGCATTTGTTGTCTGTTAACGAGTTTCTGGTATTTATTTATAGCTATTTTGTCTTTCCAAAAGCACAAAGAGAATTGTTCATGTTGAAGAATGAGAAAATGAAAAATATATTCACATACCAGCCTGGCCAAGTTTAAGCCATGGCCCCAACAATATTAAATTTAATATGGGATATTCACTTAACCTGCTTGGCACAAGTCAGTGTATAAAATCTTATTCTACAATGGATGGCAAGATAACAATGCTCATAAATGCCAAAATACCGAAATTGAACTATATTCTCTAATTATAATAAAACAAATCATATAATTCACATTTTTATGACACATGAGGTATAAAAATATAGGGAATAAATAAAGCTCTTTATTCACAGCAAAAAAAATTTAATATGGGTACTATATAAATTAATGTGTAGATAAGACTACATTTAGAGAGCACTAGTTTTACTGATATGATAGGGTAGCTAAAATACTAGCTCCCCAAAGATAGCACTATCCTAATTCCAGCAACTTGTGAGTATGTTCTTTTACACGGCAAGAAACGATTTAGCTTGCTGATTAAGTCTGCTAATCGCCTAACTTTAGGAGATGGAAATTATTCTGAATTATCTGAGTGGACCCATTGTAACCACCAGATTCCTTTAAATGTGAAAGATGATGGAGGAAGGGTTGGATTCAGAGTACTTTAGTCACAAGGCCTTGCTTCCTTTAAGGATGAAAAGAAGCCACAAGCCAAGGAATGAGGGAGGTCTCGAATCTAGAAAAGTCAAGGAAATAGATTGTTGTCTAGAAGCCCCCAATGCAACCCTGCCAGCACCTTGACATTAGCTCAATGGTACCCATTTTGCATTGCTGATCTCCTCAAATGCAAGAGAGTAAAGTTGTGTTATACTAAGCCACTGAGTTTGTGGTAATATGTTATAGCAGCAAAAGACAATTAATAAACATGTTTGACTCATCCAGATACACTAAGCACATGCTGTGTCCTTGTGCTAAGGCTATGAATGACCCAACAAACATTCAGCAGGAGACTCTGTTCCCTGGCCACCTCCCTCACTTTTTTTGTTTGTTTGTTTTATCCTCATTTTTCTCATGACCCATCCTCTAATAACAACCTCTCCTTCCACAAACATAAAACATCCTGCAACTACTATCTTTGTACTATACTGCCGTGTATTTATAATATATAATTACAGTGTTGTCTAGGAAAAAGATCTAAAGAAAAAAAAATGACACAGAACAATAGGTATGGAACGTAGACTGCTATAATGAATCTTCCTGGATATTACTTATATAATTACCTCAAGAAGATATTTAAAAAAAAAAAAAGACATTTATTCTGAAGAAAAAAAAAATTGTGACTGCCTCCAGAACTCTGGTGATTCATGAAACTATAGAAGTGTGGAAGAGGAAATATTTTTCTTCCCACTTGGGGTAATATCCAGAACTACAGAATCCACATAACACATGCTGAACTGGTCTGAAATATTCTGGTGCCTGTGAGCTTCCTGCAGGTTAATTCCTGCTGCGCTAGGAACTGACCCGATTTGCAAGGACATGCCGTGCTCTTCCTGGGAAAATGCCTCCCGTAGTGCCTTCAGGTCGCTCCTGTTTTGGACAAGACATTTCATTGCACATACACAGTTATATCTTATTTACCTGTAGACATATTTGTTTTTATATAGAAAATATTCTTGATTTCTATCGCTGTAACTTTTGTTTAACTTCAGAAGTAAATTATCCATCCTACCAAACCCAGAAACAGGAAAACAATAAGTACAGTATCATATTTTTTAAAAGAAATGGAATATGTGATGAATCACAATAAAAGACTGGAACACTATTCTCATTAAATTCTGAGAGCCAGCACTGGGACTTGTCAGATACGATATTTGATGACAGTAACTACAATTAATCTTGCATAAAATTTTGCCTAATCCTGTAATACAGACACTTTATTTTTTATCAGCTAATAGCTTATTCTGAAGTGAGAAGGCATTTGTCAACTAGGTCAAGAGGAGTAAAAAAATTAGAAATAAAAAAGCATAGACAATGTATAAAGAACAAAGTCGGTGGATTTTCAGCATGTTGCTATCCATTTAAAGGCAACTATCAAACAATTTATTTTGTTTCATGTATTTATTATTTTTAAAAATTTTGTATCATTTTTAAGTGATGTTCTCTTATTTTAACTGATATTCAATATCTTAATGTCAAAGTGGCATAACTTGCTGTTCTTAGAATATGCACATACATATAAAACATACATGCTTACATACATACATATACATACATGTCTATATAAATTTTAATGTTCTATCAAAACTGTTATTAATGCAATTATAATTTTTTTTAAGATTTTACTTACTTATTCATGAGAGACACAGAGTGAGAGAGGCAGAGGGAGAAGCAGGCTCCATGCAGGGAGCCCGACGCGGGACTCGATCCCAGGACTCCAGGATCATACCCTGGGCCAAAGGCAGGTGCTAAACCACTGAGCCACCTGGGCTGCCTGCAATTCTAAATTTGATGTTAAATAGTAAATGGAGAGTGGTACTAATATATGCTATAATTTAAAGTTAAACTTCTTTGAGAGTAGCATTAATAGCTAACCCCATTTTTAAATAGCAGAACAGAGGTTTTCAACTATGATTTAAAGTTGACAAACTATTATGATTTGCATCATTATCCTCAAATGAGCATCTTTTAAGTAAATGATAAGCAATTATTCATTTGAAATATTCGTTATTAATGGAATATTTTGATTAACATTAACAATAAGTAGTTATTGTTGAAGTATACCATTTAAGCCTAAGAGCACGCTAATTACAAGCATATATAGCTTGATGTGTTTTCAGTTCATGCACCCGTGTGACACGGCATAGGCATAAAGGGCAAGGCAATGTTTTATATTGTGCTTTTAGGACATCAATAGAAGGGTTTTATTCGTTGGTTTGTTTAAGGGTTTTGATTTCCTAAAAGGGAAAAAAACCCTGCAAAACGTTAAATAAAATGCCATTGCTGCCTCATATAAATTAGAAAAAAATATTTCTTTTGAATACAATAAAAATACAGCAGAGAGCCAGAGAAACCATTATAAGTCTCCACTGAGCACAGTCTGACCCACAAATCTTATTACTTTATGACAGTTGTTAGACTGGACATCAGAGAATTGTTGAGGGAAAACCTAATGAACTATCATTGGATCTACCATATTGAATTTGAAGGAGTCAACATGTGTCTACAAAATGTGATATTTTTACAAAATTAGTCAAGGAAAGAGAATTCAAGAAACAGTTCCATGTGGCTAGAATTATTTGTGCTAGAGATAGGATTTTAAGGTTGACTTGTTCTTTCATGCCTGATAATGTTTAGAAAACAGAGTTCTAGTATTTTTAGAATTCTTTTTCTTCTTTGTGGAGTACCTGAAAATTAAACATCAAGGAAAAATACAGCTTACATTTAGAAATTGGGAGAAAACCTGTGAATCACATTAATACTTAAAAAAAATTAAAGCAGTTTCACATAATTAAGATCAAGTAAATTTGAAAAGCAGCCAAAAAAAAAAAAAAGAACATAAAAATACTGTGTGTTTCTGTTGTTTTCTTCTAAAAGAGATGAATGGATACAAGCTTAAATTCAAATTAAATTCAATTCTCAGCCCATAACTGAATTCTGACACTTCAAGCAGTCATGCTCTCAAGCCAAGAATTTTGAAATATTTTTCTTTCTCTTAAAATGAATTCTCTCAGATTATACTTATCTTATTGTCTCATAATACAGTGGCTAAGGAATTATGGTATAAACTTATTTACTACAAAGTTTCCTTGGGCCCTATATTCAGAGACCTTGATTTGACAAATCTGGGAGAGACCTGGGTTTCTAAAATTATAACATATACTCCTAGATGACTCCTTTGAAAGTCATTCAGTTAGGACCAACTAGTAGCAATGACTCAAAAATACAGGCACTTCCATTTATGACGTTGCTTATAGATATATCCCACAGTACTAGTGATTTAGCCGAAAGCTTTTATTGCATTGTTGCTCAGAGTTATCCTAAACATATATAAAAACACAGGCTAGGTAAACACTATTTGAAGTTTTGAAGGCGAGCATTAATTCTTCCAACACATGATGTGTTTTAAGTCTATACATTTGCTCTAAGCAGTTAAACATTCAGATAATCTGAATTTACTGAATTATAGGAGGATATCAAGAAAGAATTTTCTTTGTAGGTACATAAGTTATAGCTAAATTTCAGTGCTAACTTAGTCATAGTCTATTTCGTGGAAAGTATAGTGCTATGTAGAATGATGAGTAAAAATGTGTGTATTACCTTTCTACAAAGAGGTAGCATGATACCATCGTAGGGTGTGTGTGTGTGTGTGTGTGTGTGTGTGTGTGTCTGTGTCTGTGAATGCATGAATTATCCTAGTTAAACTACAAAAAAAAACTTTCCTGAAGACATGACAATGAATTTTAACAGTGACCTAAGGAATAAAAGTGACCAAATGGTTATATTTATAAAAATATTATGGTCTGTTACAGAACATTAGGCTTATAGGCATTTTCTCTTTGCCAAGCAATACGGAGATGAAAGAAAATTTATGTGTACCGAATGCCAACTCTGGATAAAGCAGTCTTTTATCTACTTGCCTTCTATTATCTTAGTACAGATTACTACTCTACATTGCCACTCCTGCTAGAACCAAACTGAAAAAAAAAGTTATTTAAAATGAATTTTAAAGCCCTTTAATTCAGTGACTACTTAGTGACAGAAATTTTTCAGAGCATCTAAGGTAGACATATCAATATACAGAAAAGAAGTTCCTTCGCTTTGTCTCAAGGTGCTTAGGTTTTTATGAGGGGAGACTGATAATAAATAATAAACATAACAAATAGATAAAGCAAATAGGATGTTAATCAGTGATAAATATAGTGGATGCAAATAAAATGTAGCAGAAGATAATGGGACATTGGAGTGAAGGGATATGGGGGTGGGGCAGCTTGCAGCATTCAAGAGGGAAGTCAGAACAGAGTTTTTTGAGAAAGTGAGACTCAAACACAGACGGAAATGGCCAAGTGTACACCGAGGAGAACTTCTCCAGAAGAAGAGGACAAAGCTAGAAGTAAGGCACTAGCACCAAATATGTGAAGGTGAGAGCAGGCCAGAGAGTTAATGGGGTTCAAATGTACTAATGGCCCTGCAGACCTCATTGTCTTTTTGACTTTCACTCTGAGTGGAGAACAAACCCTATAGAGTGGGAACGCAGAAGTACTGGGATCTGGTCTACCTTTCCATGGAGCCCTATGACTTTATTGAGAGTAGACTTGCAACAGAGGCAAATGCAGGGCAGCCCAGGTGGCTCAGCGGTTTAGCGCTGCCTTCAGCCCAGGGCCTGATCCTGGAGACCCGGTTTGTGTCCGGGTCTCCCTAAATGGAGCCTGCTTCTGCTTCTCCCTCTGCCTGCATCTCTGCCTCTCTGTCTCTCTATGTGTGTTGCTAATAAATAAATAAATAATCTAAAAAAAAAAAAAGAGGCAAATGCAGACACAGAGAAACCTGTATGCAGCCTCCATCTCAGATTCTCACTCTGGTCCCTTCTCTTCTCCCTAATTTCTTAATATTAAGGGGCTCAGGATTCCAACTTTGCTCTTTCTTTGTCCTTCTACACTCATCCTCCTGGTTACTTCATTCTATCCCATATTGCCATCTGTATCTTATCAATTTCCAAATTAATGTTCCATTTAGGACCTCTCTCTGACACCATAGTCACATATACACAACTGCTTCCTGGAAATCTCCACTCAGATCCTTTATAATAACAAGTCCAAAAGTGACTTGAACTTGTTATTATAGTTCCCATCTTTCACTAAAAAAAACTATTTGTTGTATTGCCTTTTCTGTTTTAAGTTGATCACAATTGTCTCTCTCCAGTTGCCAGGCCATGATGGGTGACCTGAGATTCTGGGGTGCTCATTGTGCTTGAGATAAACAAGAGAGAATTATACCTAGAGGATTCAAGAAGGATACTAGTCAGGCATGAGTGTTGGGACTACAGGGGTGGGACGGTTCTGTGACTTCCTTTTCACTCCTGATTATGTAGCAGAAGGCCTGACAGGGTGCCATGACTAGCCATGCTCCCTCTTATGCCTCCTCCACCTCCAGTTCTAGGCTTATGCCAACAGAGTACAGGACATTTTCAGGTGCTTATTCTTCATGATACCCAGATCAAGGAATATAGTATCCCTTTTGTCCTTGAAAAGCATCCAGAAAACTTGAGGAAGCCTTTTGAATGGAGATGCTTAGCTATGGGAAACCAATATGGCCATGAAACGTGGCCATGAGCAGGACAGCTTTACTCTCTACCTAGTTGAACTTAGTGTCAACTGAACTACAAGACTAAAAACTAATCAGGGAGCTGGAAACCTCTCACTAAACCTATTGCTCTAAATCCCAAACTTACGTAGTTAAGCTAAATATCTTCTTTAAACTCACCTTGAGTAAAACTATTCCACTCTTTAAGCCAAATAAAACCCTAGAGAGACTATTCAAAAATTAAATGGTTATAGAACTAAAAATGATTTTTTGCTTTCTGCTCATCTTCTAATATGATACCAATGAAAGGAAAGGATGACAAAGTCTTGTAGGATTAAACATTTAAGGTTTCGAGGGTTTAAATTGATCAGATCTTAAGGTTACTAGAATTTTGATATGTATTTCCAATAGAATGGAAACTATCATGTCCAAGCTGCGCTATCAACACAGATGTGAATCTGTGAATATAAATTATGGAAGTTATGCTCTTGGCATAAATGATAAACTCTGAGAAGATCCCAATCATATCATGTATCCCATTGGTTTTCATATATCCTGATCCTTAGTAGATATTAAACGTGTTTTGCCTTTTTTTTTTTCTTGAATAAGTTATTTATACCACCGTTTTACAAACACAAAATCCAGGATGATGCTAATACAGCGAACAAGCAGCACAATCTATTTTACTACAATCCCCGAATGCCAGTAAAGTTTACTTCTGCTTTGACAGCTTGAAAATTGCAATTTGGAACTAAAAGCTTATCCCTGCAATAAAGACTGGCTAGTGAAGTTTTACACAGAAATGAGAAATTTGGCTGCTGGTTGTATTTGAATCTTGTTGGATAGGAGGCTCTCCCCAGACAAGGTTGTGCCCTTGATGTGTTAAGCAGGCTGTCCACTTAACCCAAAGGTCTATTCAAACAGTTCAATCAAATTGTTAGCTGTCAAAATGCCATCCAAATACATTAGAGTGGTCCTGTTAACAGCTGAAAGACCTTGTCTAAGCACCAACTATGTTTATTGAGACTAAAGCCTGAGTCCCAGCTGAGAAGCTGGAAATGGACCTCAGGTTAAAAAGGATAAGTTCTTAAATTGGTTTTTGATTGTACTGACTCCAAATATAGGAATACTGGTCCTCTCAGAAAGAGCTCTTCAGTATGGAGTTCTTGGATCAGCAGCATTAACATCACCTTGAAAACTTAGAAATGCAAATTCTTACCCAGGTCCTACTGAATCAGTAACTCTGGAAGACATGCCCAGGAATATGCTTTTCAACATACTTTCCAGGTGATACTGATTCAAACTAAAGCGTGAAAACTACTTTGCTGGGAGTCAGTGTTTTTGATGAAGCATTCGGAATGCCATCTACGTTTTAATAGTGAAAACAAATTTTGAAAATTGGATTAATTACGGTTATTGAGTAGTTGGCAATTTTATGGAAAGTACTTTTTTGTATAATGATTGAAATGCAAAGCTGAATACTAATGAGCCTAACATAATATTAATATTGTCTGTTAAGGTCACTCATATCGTTATGGAAACAAAGAATAGATGAAGTAAAGAGAAGACTGTAATACTGTTATAACAACAAAGAAAAAAATGGGGATAACTATCATTTCCACAAATATTTTGTTTCCCTCCCTTCACAAGAAACAAAAATATCTATTATTACATATCTATTTGCCCTGTAACTACATGAACTAGGTTGATTTACTCCAAATGATTGGATAAAAATTAAACGTGTGTTATAAAATTTGATTTATTGGTTCAACATAGAATATATCACTTCCACACTCAGAAGTCACTCTGGCCAGTAACCCAAAAATTCCTTTCCTCTGTAACCAAAGATAGGAGTTCATTGCTGGAGCCAGAGTCATCTGGGATGAATCTCTGGGCTTCCACTCACTATGTGTGTGACTTCGGGAAAATAGTTTAAGGTTTGTGAGCTTCGGTTTTGGTTCTTGGTCTAGTTGATAAAACCAAACTTGTATGACCAGTGTGAGCACCCCTGGCAAAGAAACCAAACCACTATAACACACAGGTGGTGCCACAGGCATATAGGGTGCTCTGATGCATATTATTGGCTTCTATTTTCAATATATCCATTTTCTTTATTCTCATTATTAACTTGCTAACTGTGATGTGGAACTTCCCCCAGATATCAATGTTTTGTAGTTCAGACCTGTTGTACTGGGACATCTCCAGCGCCCTCTTCTCCTTCCTTTAGTTCTTTCATAGTCTCAGAGTCAGTGTGTGCAAACAGTCATATATCCTCAAACTCTTTCTGTGAAATGTTCATTTAACTTTACCTTAATAAAATATCATAAGCATAATTTTCCTAGCAACTCTTCCCTTGTTCCACAGGAAAGTCTGGCATCAGCCCTGTTTCTTATTCTCTTCTATATAATATCATCAGTCATCATCTCAAACTTTTCTTTTTTTTTTTTTTGATTTTATTTATTTATTCATGAGAGACACAAAGAGAGGCACAGGCAGAGGGAGAGAAGCAGGCTCCATGCAGGGAGCCTGACGCGGGACTCGATCCCAGGTCTCCAGGATCAGGCCCTGGGCCGAAGGCGGCACCAAACCACCGAGCCACCCGGGCTGCCCGATCTCAAACTTTTCTATTTAAAAATGTAGAGAACCTACTTGATGTAAAGCCACATCTCATTGTGGTTTTGATTTATATTCCTTTAATGATGAGTGATGTTGAGCATCTTTCTATGTGTCTGTTGGCCACCTCTATGTCTCTTTGGAAAATGTCTATTCAAGTCCTCTGCCCATTTTTAATCAGATCTTTTTTTTTTTTTTTTTTTTTTGGTGTTGAGTTGTATAAGTTCTTAATATTTTGGTCTTAACCTCTTATCAGATATGTCACTTGTAAATACCTTATCCCATTCAGTTGGTGGCCTTTTTGTTTTTTGTTTTGTTTTTTTGTTTTTTGTTTTTTTTTTGCCTTTTTGTTTTATTAATGATTTCTTTTGCTATGCAAAAGTTTTTTGTTTTTTTGGTTTTTTTTGTTTTTGGTGTAGTCCCAATAGTTTACGTTTGCTTTTATTTCCCTTGCCTGAGGAAAGCAAACAATTTTTAATGTTTAATTATATTTTGGCTCATTTATCCATTTTTCTTTCTTTAAAAGCATGCTGAGTAAATTTAAAGATGGAATACTTGACATTAAATACAAAAACACAATTGTTCTTCCAGAATACATTATTTCCTGTGTATTCAAAATACAAAAAAAAAAAAAAATACATCCTAGGAGATTTAAGAATATATTCTTTTCCTTCCCATTCTCAATTCTCTGAAAACAAATACAAACAAAGAAACAAAATCAACTTTAAAAAGATAAGACAAATGACCATATTTGGCCTTTATGGCTTTTGGCTGTGTTTTCATTTAACAATCTGTTTATAGAGGTACTTGGTGGCTCAGTCATTTAAGCTTCTGGCTCTCCTCAGTTTAGACTTAGGTCATCTCAGGCTTCTGGGATTGAGCTATGCATTGGGCTCTGTGCTTAGTGGGGAGTCTGCTGGAGATTTTTTCTTCCTTTCCATCTCCCACGTACCCACCACCTACATGTACTCACTCTAAATAAAATAAATGAATCTTTAAGAACATTTTAAAAAACAAAAATCTGTTAATGTACTATTTTAAGAAAATACCTGGTTTAAAAATAAAATTGATTAAATTTATGAAACTTTAAGTGCAATTTTGATCACTTTAATTTCATGTGCAATTATTAAATATCTAGCCTATTCTGTTATCTTTTATATACTGCTGTATACTAAGAAGAACAAGGAAAATAAGTGAATAAAGAAGCACCTGGGTGAATCAGCGGTTGAGCATCTGCCTTTGGCACAGGCTGTGATCCCTGGGGTCCTGGGATTAAGTCCCATATCAGGCTCCTTGTGGGAAGCCTGCTTCTCCCTCTGCCTGTGTCTTTGCCTCTCTCTCAGAGTCTCTCATGAATAAATAAATTATTTAGAAAGAAAGGTAAGTGAATATGAATAATTCTGTGTTTCAAAGAGCTCACAATTATATGGCTAAACCTATATGCATAAATAGGCTTACTAAATATACTAGTTTTGTACCACCATGTCCAATAGTAGGGTTTGGAATTAGAATTGTTTGTATATTTTGTATATTACTTTCCCCAAGACATAAAATTTCAAATGACACTGTTATGCATGCAATAATCTAAACAATCAGAGGAAAGCACAATCTTCTCTATATCTCATCAAGAAACCCCTACGACATCCAAAGATTTGTTTTATTAAAATGTATAGTCACCCTTTTATATTCAACAATAATGGATTTTTACTAAAGTCAGTAAAATAATCAGGCTTGAGAAAAATTGCTTAACAGTATTTAAAGTGAGATAAATTGGTTTTAGAACTCTGACATAAAAGTATAATTCAGACATATTTGCATAAAATCCAAATATTTCAGTAGTACCTGAATGCTTATACAATCCTGAACTCTTCAAAATTTTCAATTACTATACCATTAATTCCAGAATTAACATATATTAGAATAGTAAATATATAAAAAGCTTAATTGGTATATTTTTATATTCTCTCTAGATAGATATAGGTATAGGTTAGATATAGATGTAGATAGATGCCAGCTTTTTGTTTTTTATTTTGGTATTTAAAGAGAGTGACTCATATGAAGGAAGGAAAATAAATATTATTTTTAGTTCTCCTGGAGATCAAAATTAACAACTTCTAGCAATAGCAATCTACTTCAATTAAAACCAACTTAATTTCAGTATTACACAAAATATTTGCTTCTATGTATTTTGATTCTATTCCTTCTCCATATTGTTTTTTCTGCCATGAAAATTATACATTATATACCCATTAGCTAAGATTTGTGTTACTATACAAATATGTTTTCTTAATCATATGCGTTTAAGAAAGATTTATAAAATGCAATTATTTATATTTACTTATTTAGTTATTTGTATTGGTGCTTTTTTATCCTCATGTAGATTTGAGTTTCTACGTAATAGCCTAGTTTTACTTCCTTTTGAATTTCTTGTAGGACAGATTTGCAAGTAGTCAATTCTGTCATTTTTTTTAACCTTCAACTAAAAATATCTTGGTTTTCCTTCATTTATGAAGGACAGTTTGCTGGGTATAGAATTTTTGGATGACTGTATTTCTTTCATACTTTGATTATATCATACCTCTTACTCTAACCTCCATGGGTTCTAAAGAAATAAATTATAAATCATTGGCCTCTTGCTGCTTTTGAAAGTTTATCTTTGGTTTTGGCTTTTGGCATTGTCATAATAATGCATCGTGAAGGTAAACCTTTTGTCAGCATGACTGGAATACAGGGTGCCAGATGTTGGTTAAACAGTATTTCTGGATGTAGCTATGAGAAGTCTCTGAATAACATCATCATTTTATCAGTAGACTGAGCAAAGCACTTTCGCCTCCCCAACATATGTGGGCCTCATCTAATCCACTCTGTCCTGGGCCTGAATAGAGTTTTAAAAAATGAATAAGAAAGAATTCTTTCTCTCTGTATCTTCCAATTGGGACATTTGCCTTTTTGTGTCTTCAGACTAAGACTCTGATTGGAACTTGTACCACATACTTACTTACATGGTTTGCAGACCTTCAGACACATAATGGAACTATGCATTGCTTTGCCTGGGACTCCAGCTTGCTGACTACAAATCTTAGACTTCTCAGTTTCCATAACAACATGAGCCAATTTCTTTGAATAAATCTATCTACAGATCTATCATCTATCTATCTATGTATCATCTATCTATGTATCATCTATCTATCTATCTATTCATCTATCTATATCTATCTCCTTTTGGTTCTGTCTTCTGGAAAACCAACACTAATACAGATTTTGGTACCAAGAGAAGTTGGAGAAACACAATTTTAATTTTGAGAATGATTTCCTGAATTGGCTCTGGGCTTTCTAGAAGTGGCTCTCTAATATAATGACATTTAAAGATGTTAATTTCCACTAGTAGAGAGACAGGACCAATAGTGCATGGCACAACCTGGCATTAGAGATATGTACTGCATTTCCATGCAATATTTTCAATAAACTTTCAAGAAACTATTTATAAGAAGCAAGGAGCTGCATGACTGTATATCATGTTTTGGAACATTTTTTGAACATGTGTTGAATATATAGTGAGTTTGGTTGTTACTAATGTTGTTGGACCAAGTGGTAAAATAAAAGGATGAGGTTGGGATTTCCTACTCAAGTGCCAGGTACATAATCTGAAAGTTTGTTTGTTCTGAAGGAGACCTTTATGTCCTGTGGCCTCAGTGCTGAGACTGCTGAAAAACAAACTCAGAATTTCATTGTTTTATTGGCTGAATTATAATGCCGGTTGTACTCCCAGCCTCACAGGGTGATTACCATTAGACTGAAGGCATTGACTGAGAAAGAATGGGATATTCTAAGTTGGAATGTTGATGTCTGTGAAGATAGTGATGAAGCTGGGGACATTGAGCCCCTAAACTGTGATGTTTATGTATGCCAATGGAAGCAGCCACCCCATCTCTACAAGAAGTGACCTTCACACCTCAATAGCAAAAGCCTCTCCACCTCTGTCTCCCCCTCCACCTGTCTCAGGTTAATTCAATTAACCCTGAATTGCCTGAGGAAATTACAGTGCCCTCCCCTGAGGGAGGGAATCATGCTGATTCTCCCCAGGACCTATCCTTATTACCTCTCTTTGCACATAGACCTATAACTAGATTCAAATTCCAGCAAGCCCTTAATGATAAAGTACAATATGTGACCCATGAGGAAGTACACTACAATACAAAAGAACTACTTGACTTTTTACAGACAGAAATTTGGGGAATATATGTGGAGATGTATGCTAATGGTATAGGGCAATGGTTGAAGGAATATAAAGTTGGATCAAGCTGAATTTGTTGATATGGTCTCACTAAGCATTAATATTGCAGCTTGAGAAGTTAGAAAGGCCTCTAACAGTATGTATGACTGGTTGACTGAAGCACAGACCACAGGGAATGAGTTGGAAATGCTGAAGCTACTTTGGTTTAATATGATGGAAAAGATTCAGAGGCTTTGGACAATTGGAATGTTAGTGTATTTGTTGCTTAATATATACTCACCTATACTAGAAAGGTGAAGAAGACATAACTTTTACCAATGTTGTGAGAAATGAATTTGTGATAGGGACCCCAGCTGGGCTCTCTGAAGAGCTCTGTGATCACTCCTTTCTGTAGGCCAGACCTTAGTGTGGGAACTGTCATCACTGAATTGGGAGACCTAAATGCAATAGGAACAATTGGATCCCAGAATAGTAGGAGTCAAGTAGTGGAACACAACTGTCAGAGGCAAGGTAGATGTGGTTACCATACTGGACGTCAGAATCAAAGCAGCATTCAGAAAAAGAAAACAACAAAAAAAAAACAAAGCAGCATTCAGAATAGTCTGACTCATGCAGACCCATGGCCTTGGCTTGGTTGATCATGGTGTTTCAGACATGAAATAAATAGGAAGCCTTTTCTTACAAGAATTTAGCAAAAAAACTTCCAAATAAACTGAACATAAATATAATCTGAATCATAAAGACACTGAGTTATAGCCCTTCAATCAATTTTCAGAATTGAGCCAGTTTACACACCCAGACTTCCTTTTTTTTTTAACCCAGACTTCTTGAATGAAGAAGTCTACTTAAGAAAGAACTCCTGAACACTGCCAAAATTTATACTATCCATCTTTCTCGCAGCCTTTCCCAAAGGGATCTAGTTTTTTTTGTGTGTGTCTTTTTTTTTCTAGGGTAACTACATTGGGGAAAAGGAAGTATTCAGGCTTTTGGGGGACTACTGGACACTGACTCTGAATAATTACCAATTCCAAAAGACTGAACTGTGATCTATCAGTCACAGTAGGGGCCTTATGAGGGTTGGGTGATCATGGATCATGGAGCTATGGCTGAGATCCATCACACAGTGGGCCCAGGGGGTCCCTGAACCCATACTGTGGTTAATGTCCCTGTTCTACAAGGCATAATTAGAAAGATATACTCAGAAGCTGCAGAATCCCACTTCAGTTCCCTGACTTACTGAGTAAGGATGGTTATTATGGGAAAATCTAGGAGAAAGTTATTATAACTGCCTCTACCTAGGAAAATAGTAAACCAAAAGCAATACTGCATTGCTGGAAGGACTGCAGAGATCAGTGCCATGTCAAGGACCCAAAGGATGCAGGGCTGGTGATTTCTATTACACCCTTATTAGACTTGCCTATTTGAACTATGGCAGAAAACAGACCAATCTTGGAGAATGAAAGAGGATTATCATAACCTGAACTAGATGATAATTCTAATTTCAGCTGCTGTACCAAATGTGGTTTCATTGCTGGAGCAAATTAACATCCTCTGCTACCTGTTTAAAAGGTATTAATTTGTATACCTGTATAAAGCTATTAATTTGGCAAATGTCTTTTGTTTTGTTTTTCCTCAAAACCTATAGTAAAGACTACCAGAAGCAGTTTGCTTTCAATAGGCAAGACAAACATATACTTTCACTGACCTACCTTAGGGACATAGCAGCTGCCCATCCCAATGTTATAATATAGTTCGTAAGGATCTTGATTGCCTGTCCTTCCCGGAAAGTATTATACTGGTCCATTACATTGATGACATTATGTTGATTGGGCCTATTGAGCATGAAATAACAACTATTCTAGACTTGCTGATAAGATATTTGCTTGTCAGACAGTGAGAAATAAATCTGACAGAAATTCAGACTCCTTCTACCATAATGAAGTTTCTAGAAGTCCAGTGATAAACAGCATGTTCCATTATAAAGGATAAGTTTTTGAATCTGGACTTTCCTATAATAAAAAAGGAAACACAATTCCTAGTTGGCCTTTTTGGCTTTTGGAGACAACATAACGCTCATTTGGGTGTGTTGGACCAGCCCATTTACTGAGTGATCCAAAAAGCAGTCAGTTTTGAGGGGGGCCCAGAACAAGAGTAGGCTCTGCACCAGGTCCAGGCTGTTATGCAAGCCTGCCACTTGGGACATGTGGTCTAGCCAATCTGATATTGCTCAAAATATCATTGAGAGGGATCCCTGGGTGGCTCAGTGGTTAAACACCTGTCTTCGGCCCAGGGTGTGATTCTGGGGTCCTAGGATCGAGTCCCACATCGGGATCCCTGCATGGAGCCTGCTTCTCTCTCTGCCTGTGTCTCTGCCAATCTCTCTCTCTCTCTCTCATGAATAAATAAATAAACTTTAAAAAAATATCATTGAGAAATAGGGAAGTATCTCTCTTTTGAACTTTTGGCAGGGATCTATGTGAATCCAGCTCTGACCCTTAGGATTTTGAAGCAAAACTCTGCTATCCTCTCCAGGCTGCTGCTCTCCTATTGACAAGTGGCTTTTGTCCTGCTACTTGAGCCTTGGTAGAAACTAAATGCCTGACCATGGGCCACTAGGTTAGCATGTGACCTAGCATGGCCATCATGAATTAGGTGCTCTGTGATCCACCGAGCTATAAAGTTGGGTATGCACAGCAGTACTCTATCATGAAATTTTAGAATCCTTAAATTAAGGCACAAGTAAGGTACATGACAAAGTGGCCCAAATGCCATGGAGCTCACTTCAGCTACAATTCCCTCTCTCTTTTAGACTCGACCTATGGCCTTGTGGGGCATTCACCATCAGTGGACAGAGAAAGAGATTGGAGCCTGATTTACACAGGTATCTAAGCAATATGCATGTACCACCCAAAAGTGAAGAGTGGTGGTACTACAGCTCCTTTCTACGCCAACCCTGCAGGACAGTGATGAAGGGTAATCTTTCAAGTGGGTAGATCTGGGAGTCCCTGATCTACCACCATTCCCCAAGGTAATCAGCCAGCTTGATGGTGGCAAGTTGACTACACTGGATCCCTGCCATCATGGAAGAAGCAGCATATTGTTCTTCCTGGAATAGACATTTATTTGGAATATATATTTGCCTTCCCTACACTCCAAGCTTCTGCCAAATCTACCATGTGTGGACTTGCAGAATGCCTTTTTAATTATTTATTTCACACAACATTCCTTCTGTTCAAGGAACTCACTTCACAGCACAAGAAGTACAACAGTGGGCCCATTGCTAATGAACTGGTTTTACCTTGTTCCCCACCATCTCAAAGCAGCCAGCTTGATAAAAGTTTGGAAAGGCCTTTGAAGACTCAAGTATAATACCTGGTGGGTGGCAATAGGTTGCAGGGTGTGGTAAGGTTTTCCAGAAGTTTATGCTTTGAATCAGATTGGGATGCTGATTTGATATGGTGCTGTTACTATTATCTCTAGTGACTTACTAACAAAATTCTTGTCTCCTGTTCCATGACATTATGCTTTGCTGGTCTAGGGGTCTTAGTTACAGAGGGAAGAAAGCTTGCACAGGAGGCACCCATGCCTTTAAATCAACAAGCAAGGAAGGGAGTTAGTGTGATGGGCTGAGTGATTGATCCCAACAATCACTGGGAAATTGGACTGTTACTCCATTTTTCACTGTTATCACTACACCTTAGTTATTAATATAATCTATTATAGTGCGTTGACTGAAACTGTTTGATAAGTAACTACTAGGAAGATTCGAGAAGAATGTTGACAAAGTTAATATAAAAATAAATTTGCACCCAAATTTCTGATGTTTGGGAAGACATTAACCAAATTAATTGATTTCATGAACTGTGTCATATAAAGGATATATATATATATATATATATATATATATATATATATATTTCTCTTAGGAAAACAACTAAGTCCACTAAGAGACTAGACTATATCAATTAATCCAGGGAAAATACGGGGGTAGTACTGTGCATACAAATAAAAGCATGGCTATTTATGTTTTCATCATTTCTAAATAGCCTCAAATATTCTGTTATGACAAATATAATTATTTCTTTGGGCTGATAACTGACTGGAAATGTAGAGTTGACTTTATTTGCAGAAGTTATATTTCATAAAATTGTTGTGAAGACTGAATTAGCAAATACTAAATTATTGTCCTGAGGGAAAATACAGTCAGATTTCTGTGAGCCTTTGTTTACATTTTCATGACCCAATCATCAATATATAACTCTCTTTTGTGTGTTTCTCTTAAAGACATTATATTTTACATATAATATTATATATATATATAAAATATATAGTGTAACATATCAAATACATCATATAAATATTTTGTATATATATTTACATATATATATACATATAATACATACATAGGTGCATATTTATGTTAACTCATTAATGTTGAACTCATGGCCAACAGTACTAGAATTCATACTTGAATGAAGCTTATCTGACATACATTTTCTCCAAAAGACACATCACAGGCTTCTTGTGTTTAGGAACATTAGCACTTTATAAATGTACTTGGGGGTCATCTTAAACATTTTGACAATCAACAAAAAACACAAAAAGTGCAAAAAATGTGGCTCTAAATAACCATGGCAAGGACACTTGTTTATAATATAAGAGCTAAAACGAGAAGGTAGTGTCACTTTTGACCTCAAATTGGAATGTGTGTGTCAGGTGCTAACGTACTGCAATTATTGATTTTGGGGTTGCAAACACATTTCACCAAGTAAGCTAATTTGCAAATATGGAATCCATGAATAATGAAGGTCAACTGCATTTTTACATTTCGAGTTGATATTTTTAAATGAGGCTTCTTTTTGTTATTGATTTCTAATTATACTACATTTGGGCCAAATATGTGGTCAGTAAGTTATTGATTCTTCTGTTTTTTTTTTTTTTTTTTAACTGTTTGGCTTTGTGACATACAGCGCCAATTCAATTTCATTTCTCATGGATACTTAGAAGAAATACTTATCTCTTTTGAGCTATGGAATTCTGTGTATGTCTGACAAATAAAGCTTATTCATTGTAGTTTTCAAATTTTATTTTTTTTATTTTCAACTATTCTAAGGATTTTTATTTACTTGTGTTAAAATATCCCATTGTAGAATTCGTACATTTAAAATATTCTGCCAATATTTGCTTTCTGTAATTTGAGTATATGACTTTTCAGGGTCAATTAAGGATTTTTATGTTTTCCAAAAAACTGTTCCTTTTATTATATAGTGATTGACTTCCCCTAACAATGTTTTTCATTAAATCCTCTTTTGTCTGATATTTCCATCTTTTTTTAGCTTTTCTGGTTAAACATGATATATGTGTATTTCTTACAAAGAATATATAATTAGATTCTATTTTAAATTTTATCCTACTAGAATCTCAGTCTTTCAAACTAAGTTAAATCCATTTGTATCTATTGCACTTACTGATGCATTTTTGTGTTTTCTTAATTTTCATACTGGCTTCCTTTTATCTTCCATTGTTCTCTAGTTTCAGATTTATTAAATTATATTTCTTCTTTTGCTACCTTAAATATTGCTGATACTTTAGTAGTAGTCATTTTAAATTTTAAATTATATACTTGTTAATAAATGTCAAGTTTACTTAAAAAAAAAAAAAAAAAAGATGTACTCTCCTCAGGCAGCCCTGGTGGCTCAGCGGTTTAGCGCTGCCTTCAGCCCAGGGCCTGATCCTGGAGACCCGGGATTGAGTTCCAGGTCAGGCTCCCTGCACGGAGTTTGCTTCTCCCTCTGCCTGTGTCTCTGCCTCTCTCTCTGTCTCTCATGAATAAATAAAGATAAAAAAAAATCTTTTAAAAATGTACTCTCCTCAAGAACTGCACAAAAAATTAGGTGTTACATCTATACATCTTTGTAGAAACTATCACAAATTGATTATCCTGTTTTAGTTTACTATATTTTTATCCTCTTCCCCAAACTATATACTATTTTAAACATTAATTTTCAGTTAGTGGTTCTTTAGCTTAAACAACACGTATAGTGACATTTGCTCAAAATTGCTGTTTAAATCTTAACCTTGTCTTTGAATTCAGATTTTCTTTTTCTTTCATACTGAACATATAGTATAGGAAAAACAAAAGCAAAGATTGGGAGTATATAATTGTGTTTGTTAAATTATTTGTTTCATTCAAATAGGCTTCAATGAAATGTACATTCTCAGTCATTGTTCACCAACTCCCAAATACATAATATTATTTTCCATTCTCCCTCCTGAATTATGTTTAGCTGGGTATAAAATTCTGGAATTACAATTAATATTTTTTTCTCAGCATTTTGAAAATGTAATTTCACAATCTTCAGCCTGTTATATATTTAGAGGGTTCAAAATGTTATCTATCCTGGAAAATTATCAATACAATCATTTTGAATATTGTCTCCCAACTTTCTTTTTTTATTCTCACCTTCTGATATTTGAAACATATTCCATTTTTTTGTGTCTTTTATGTTGACTTCTTCATCACTTGTGTATGTATTGTTTTATATCTCAGTGAGTCTTTTTAAGATATCTTTGCTTACTGGGTTGTTACTGTACATGTTACTGCACAGCAGGTTTGTATTTCCCTTTTCCTATAGCTTTTTAAAAATTTTATTTTGGGAAAAAATTTACATTATTAATATGTGGGCTTGAAGACTCATGCTTCTTTTGGATAGTGTAAATTGGATTCTGTGTCATTCTCACAAATTAAATTTTATTTTCTCAACTAAAAGCTCCAGATAGAAAGATGAGCTTCCTTATAATCTCCATAGGTGAGTGGATAAATTTATTGCTAGGAATTATTTTCCTAAGAAGACGCTCTTTTAGGGAGCTGGTATTATTAAAAATGGAATTCTCAATTTATCATATCACCTATTTTCTTACTTTCCTTTGAGCCTAGCTATTGCATTTTATTGCATTATATTATATTATATATTACACTACATATCATATTGATTATATTTATATTTAATGCTTAAATATTATTCATATCATGCAATTTAACTTTTAAGAGCTGGGAAATAAAGTTGAGGACACCTCCTGGAAGTTAGATCAAAAAAGAAAAAAATCATAAAAAAAATAAAAGACAAAAAAAGTCAACAGTCATTGAGGAGGTCCAATATCACTTTATTATATACTACATAAGTTTCATCTTATATTTCTTTTTGTTTTGACAGGAGCAGAATTCATTGTGGCTTTATATCACTTAATATATTTTCTAATTCTTTCAGTGGTGTTTTGTTTCTAGTACTATAAAGAAAATATTAAATTAATATATCTACAACAGTCTACCTTGTTTTCTGCTTATGCATTTTTTTAATTTTAATATTCAGTTGTGACCAATTTAAATATTTGTAACTGGTATTTATAAGTGGAAAATATTACATATGTTTTATTCTTATAATTAAGCTTTTAAATGGCTTTACTATCATGAAATTATTTTGCCTTGGGAAGAATTTAAAGAATTTAAAATATTTAAATATGAAAGAAACATTGACTTCTACAATTTAGTTAACATATGATATATACATTTCTCAAATTCCAGGAAGTTACTGCATTATGACCCTCAGGTCCCTAAGAGGCACTGATGATAGAACTAAAATAATTGAGTACCTGGATAGTTTAGTCAGTTAAGTGTCTGACTCTTGATTTTAGCTCAGGTCATGATCTCAGGGTCCTGAGATCAATCCCCAGATTGGGCTACTTGCTCAGTGAGGAGTTTGTAGGAGATTCTCTCTCTCCCTCTCCCTCTGCCCCTTCCTACTGGCTCTCTCTCTCTCTCTCTTACCTTATTAAATATAAATAAATAAATCTTTAAAAAGAAAACAAGATAATTGGTTTTAATTATGTCCATGGCTGCTGGTGCATCAGTAATAAACACCATACTGTAATGAAAAGTTCATGTTTACTATGGAAGATGATAGATACATAGATGGAGAAATTTGGTTACTGGAAATATCAGAGGCTTTGAGTCATAATAATCTGTTATCACAGCTTCCTTTACATGTGTTAACTACAATGGGTAGCATTCTCATTATACTTTAGATTCCTTGTTTTATATAGAATGCAATAATCCTTATTCCCTAGCCCTGTTGGGTTTTGTAAGGTATGGAGTTAGGTATAATTACCATCATAATGACAAAAGTCATGCAGAAAAATTCCAAACATCTATTTATTTTAACTGGTGTTTTTCCCCCCAAAGATGTTTGAAATGAGAAGGACATTAGATGTCATGTATTATAATTTCATACTTACTGTACCATTTCTTTCATAAGACCAACAGCTGCTGGCCAGCTAGGCTTGTAACTTTACAAGTGTTGAGATATGTGATACTCCCTATATTCATGGTACCACATTATATATTAATAGTGGGAATTGGCACACCTGGGTGGCTCAGCAGGTTGAGCATCTGCCTTCTGCCCAAGGTGTGATCCTGGGGTCCTGGAATCTAGTCCTGCATCAGGCTCCCTGCATGGAGCCTGCTTCTTTCTCTGCCTGCATCCCTCCCTCTCTTTCTGTCTGTCTTGCTTGTCATGAATAAATATTTTTTAAGTAAGAATATTAAAAATGCATGTGCATTACTGAGATATCTTCCCCTCCAAATTCTAGCAAAACTATCCCAGTATTGCCCCTTAGAAAGACCATTCTTAACAATTTTAATCCATGTCTTCTCCTGGTAATTTTACAAACCTGGAAGATTTCATCTTTCCAATTTTCTAGCCCCCAAAATGCTGAAATGTCCTTGGGAAAATACCATATCATCTTCCCATAAGAATCACAGTTAAAGGAAGTACCTGAGTGGCTCAGGTCATGATCTCAGGGTCTCAGGGATGGACATCCTAGTTGAGCCCTGGGTCAAACCTTGCATCAGGCTCTAGGCTCAGTGGAGAGTCTGCTTGTCCCTTTTCCTTTCCCTCTGTCCCTCCTTCCACTTGTATGTATGTGTTTCCTTTCTCTGAAATAAGTGAATAAAATATTTAAAAGAAATAATGATAGTTAAAAATAATTTTATCAAACTTTGCTTCTTCTCTTTGATATTATGTTATTTCATTAGTTAAAAATTACTCCTCTAAACCCATATATCTTATTTTTTTACTTTTCCACAGGTAAATAAAAGGAAATTAATGTTTATCAGGTGCCTACTTTATGCCAGGCTAACTGTTCTACTCATTCTGTCAATTATAAAAGGGCATTATTGGGATAGAGTTCTTTGTAATAAAATATTATAAAATGTTATTATTTTTTTTAATACATCATTAGTTTTATTTTTTTTTGAATTTTTTTTTATTGGTGTTCAATTTACTAACATACAGAATAACCCCCAGTGCCCGTCACCCATTCACTCCCATCCCCCGCCCTCCTCCCCTTCCAACACCCCTAGTTCGTTTCCCAGAGTTAGCAGTCTTTACGTTCTGTCTCCCTTTCTGATATTTCCCACACATTTCTTCCCCCTTCCCTTATATTCCCTTTCACTATTATTTATATTCCCCAAATGAATGAGAACATATAATGTTTGTCCTTCTCCGACTGACTTACTTCACTCAGCATGATACGCTCCAGTTCCATCCACGCCTCGGTGTCCAACGAAAGATGAATGGATAAAGAAGTTGTGGTTTATGTATACAATGGAATATTACTCAGCTATTAGAAATGACAAATATAAAATGTTATTTTATTCATGTTATCTCTGATTGTAGAAGTTATTTTAGGGTCACTTTATTCTGTTAAATCTTGCTGATGTCATAATGAAACAAGAATCTCAAAGATGTTTGGGTGACAGGGAAAGAAATGTAAATCAAATTGGTTTTAAAAATTAGAATTTATTGATATATATATGGCTAAATTCAAGTGCTTAAATTACATCACCAGAAGTCAGTGTCTTTTCATTTCTAACTTCAAATGTTAACGTAATTTCCAGGTAGTGTAATTCCAGGTAACGTAATTCCCCCCTCATAAATTGCTTTTCTTAAAGACACTTTTTTATGCTATAATCACTTTTTAAAAATCTAAATACAATAACTCCTATTTGCAGCAATAATGATTTGTATTTTGTTTTGCTCCATTCTATATCTGAGATATATTAAAATTTCAATTCTTTCTTATCACATCAGCCATGGTTTCTAACCTTTAATCATTTTATGTTTTGATTAGCCTGGCATTTCTTTCTAAGTTCATGCTGCTGATTAAAATACTACCTAGAACATGATAAAAGCACTTTTCTTTTCAACATACTAATGGAAAAAATTCACTTTGTGCTAACTTAGGTAATCACTGTTAGTATATTTTATTTAATTTATTTTGATCTGTGACTACTCTTAACTTCTATATAAGATACTTTGGTTTTCCCTAAAGCGCTCTTCTCTAAGTGCCCTGTAGAATGTCTTTGTGAAATCAAGATGTATTATGCATATGGCTCTATTTTAATTTACCTATTTAGCAGTTCTATCAAAACTAGAAATGAGTTTATTTTAGAATGGCATATTCTTTGTGACCTCATAATAACTGTTAGGAAGTTCTGCTTTACTTTTTCTCCTGGATGTCCAAATACATTTTATATATTAATATTATTATTAACAGAATCATATTTTCAGTGCAAATTATATTGTAAGTTATATCCTAATATTAGTTCTTTTTATCTTCTGAACAACCTCATTACGTAGAAACTATTTCTGCTTTACATATGAAGTAAAAGTTTAGAAAGTATAATTTTCAAAAAGATACATGACTATTAACGTAGTGAAATGAGAGATCAAACCCACGTCTGTTTAACTGTAGAGCCCCACTCTTTACCTTTATGCTATGTGTATATTACTATGGTTTTCCTTGGAATCAGCATCAAATTTGTTTGTGTGTAGTTTCTAAAGTTCACTTTAAAATATCATGGCATCTATATTTCATAAAATTTATTAATAATGGAATTTTGATCTTGTCTGTAGAAACCCCTTTGTAATCTGGGATGTGATTCACCAGGGCATAGCAATTTAACATGGTTAAAGCAGGTAGGTTAATTTTACTCTATCTTGGCTTATCTAGAGTTTCAGTGATCCCTTCATATCATAAATATTAATCATGGACATTTATTAGTGAAGAAAATGACTATATAAGAGGAGAAACTTGAGATATTGCCAAGTTCTGCTTTTCCTCTATCATCTGTTAACATACAAATATTATCCCCGCACCAAGAATTCTTTTGTTTTTTCTTTTCTCGTCTTATTGCATATTTGAAAATATACTTTCTTTGTCCTTAGTGTTTTTCAGTAAGTGTAGCACATTTGGAACTTTAGTCTTCTTTATATAATTTTATATATTCATGCAACATTTTAACAATTTTCTTTAACCAATCCGATATATATATGAAACTAATTCATGTAGTGAACTAATTCATGAATTAGTTTCATATATATAGTGAATTTTATTATTTTATATTTTTTATATTACTTTATTATTTTTAGGCAATAATTTTTAAGTCATATCTAGCATTTATAGTGCTTCTATATGATTTAAAAAAGGAAAAGCACACCCTCTAGGCCAAAAAATGACAAAGCTAACCCTTCCCCTGAGCTGAAATTCTCCCTACCTGGGGAGAGTAGGTTGATTAGAGAGGATCGTCGAATGCCAGTCCCAACTCTATCCTTTGGCTGAACAATAGTCTGCTCATCCCTCTGCCTCCCAGGGCTCCCATTTGCCTAGATAGTTGCAGTTGCTATGTGCTTACATAGTAGTTCATACTTTTCATTTTAGAGAGATCATCATAATTATTCCCTGGATTGCAACTCTTTGATGCCAAGTCTACTCATATTTTTTCTACTATCATACCTCTACAAATACGACATATATTTGGGACTTGTATTGTTATTTACAGTATTTGTCGGGATTTGAATAAAGCTGACATTAACGAGATCTCCAAGAAACTCATTACTCATTACATCTAAATTACTGACTTTATTTGTTGATTCAAATTAAATTCTATGCTTTGTTTCCTCAATATACATAAAAATATAATTAGATGATTTATCGTATGTTATCATTTATCAGTATGAGACTTTTTTACATGCCTGGAGACTAATGCTTCAAATTTATTATACCATCCACACATTTTATAATCAAAGTTAGGAAAGAAAACAAATTTTTTTTCCTTTTTAAGTGAGTGGTCTCCAAGATTGCATTTCCTAACAAAATTATTTCTTGTTTATTTTAACTAAAGCAACTGATACTTCCGTGATCCTCATCCCTTGTTCATTCAATAGTCTCTGCATATAAAATTCTACTCTTGGATTTATTTTCCCTAAACCATCTTTTGAACAGTTATTTTCCACCATTGTTCTTCCCTGGTCTTCAGACCCATGTGTACAGAATTATTTTCACTTTGTTATATTAGAATGCATTACATTTCCTATTTAAATGTACATAAAATGTATATGTACAAACCATTCATATATGAATTCACAAGTAATATTTCTTAGCACTTATTCCTATTATTTCCAACTAAAACTTATTGTGTAACTGGAACCACTTCAATTCACATTCATATACCTGATTTATTCTATAATATCTAATTTCGGAAACTTATTTTCCCATATTTCTTTTTCCTTCCAGTTTATCTTAAGATGCTCAGTTTTCAGTTGATTTTTTTTTGACCTGCCTCATTGACCTTCTTATCAAGAATAAATTTCTTTACTATTAAAATTTTTTGTCCCAATATCTTTAACCCCACTAATTTTCAATTTCTTTGGGCTATTTCAACTTCCCAAATCTCTACCCCAAACAAAAAATAAAAGAGTAAAGTATTTATGTCTATTTCAAACATTTTGTGGCACGGGATCATAAAAAAATCACTAAAGAAACAGTTTAGGACAGCAGAAAATGTTAGAAGCCAGCAGTTCAGTCTGTCTTGGCTGTCTCTCTCATGTTTCATGTATTCTCCAGTAAAAAAGCATGCCATTTGTCATATCATATCAACACATCAAACTCCACATGTTCTTCACGAAGAGGGTACCACATACTATGAAACTTGATGATACTGGAACTAATAAAATATCTTAGTAATTGAGTATTAGTTAGCAAAACAATCCCATGCATTTGTTTGTCTTTATTAGGCTTTTACTAGTATATGAACCAGGAGACTGCTGCCATTTCTAATATTCTCAATTTCCTCTTTATTAGTAAGATTTTGGAATAGCTCATAAATTCAGATGCATATCTTCTTTTTATTTTTTTTTTCTGTAAATCTATCTTTCCTTTATATGCTGCTTTCATTAGCATTAGTCTCTTTCTCTCTGGCAATTTTTCTTTCTGGTTTTATTCTTGCGTTATTTCTCTTATTCTTTCTCGATAGCATTTATCCTTTTAGCCTTTTAAAAACCTCCATGCACAGAGAGATGTTCCTAGAGCCCTTTAACCTTATCCTTTAGCAGAGAGACTAGCTTACACTTATAGCATACATAATTTGTGACCACCTGAGGCAAAAGACAAACTTAGCATACACCCTGCAGGTTCCTGAAATATTTCCCTTGGTGTCCACACTTCTTCAAGTTAAACCCAAGTCCTTTGTGACTCTTTCTGGATTTTCTTTGTGCTCTGTCAAGTCACATTGACAGTCTGTTATGCCTATTTGCTGGAGCTTATGATCTCAAGGGTGCTACTAACTTTAGATTGGCTGTCCACTATAACCTCCTGATGTAAATATCTGATAACTTGTTCGTTCTTGCTAGCTACCAGTATTTGTGTCTAGTAGATATCTAGCCTTTGGGACTTCAACAAAAGCTATATTATTTAATTTATATCCTTGAAAAGATTGCTGCAAACATTCCATTCCATTACCTAACTCTCATCTATTTTGCAACTTTTATATACACAAACTTAGAAGTGATTTATGTGTGTATATAATGCTTTGTTACCATGTAATTAAGCACACTGAACCATACATACCTGTCCAAATAAGACATTTAAACTAGCTCACAATTTATTTGAAAAAAGGTAAGATGGAACGAACTATGTTGTCTTTTCCATTAATGACTCAAATTTAATGATGTCTATGTTTAATATACAGGTATTTTGTTAAGACATCACATATTTCAGTAAAGAACATCCAAAACACTTTTGCTGGTACTCAGATAAGAAGAACATATTTTGTTTAAAAATGAAATCTAGGGGGGATCCCTAGTGGCTCAGCAGTTTAGTGCCTGCCTTTGGCCCAGGGCGTGATCCTGGAGACCCAGGATCAAGTCCTCCATCGGGCTCCCTGCATGGAGCCTGCTTCTCCTTTTGCCTGTGTCTCTGCCTCTTTCTCTGTCTCTCATGAATAAATAAATAAAATCTTTAAAAAAAAAATGAAATCTACCAGAAGGGCCCAGAAGCTACCATGGGCAGTCCATAAATATGCCTAAGAAATTCATAAAATTGAAAGATTCAATTTGGAAATCTATCTTGATAGTGATATTTCTAATTCTTTATAGTTATTCTATATCACACACAACACCAATTGATTTTTATTTATTATATTAATATATATACAGGAAATTTGAAAATTGATATCTGTTCTTTTGATTACAAAACTATAATTTTATTTGAAAAATTACTGACTTTTTCTATAAAATGTGAAAAAGTAAAACAAAGTATAGCAAATTCCAAAGAAAGATGTCAGCATAACATTTGCGCCTTCATAATTCTGTGCTACATATCATGGGGTCAAAGCACATACTGAAAGAATAAAACCACACCTTTAAAGTTTTCTATATCAAATTCATGAGAAAGAAAATCATCCCTTCTACCATAAAATTTCAACTTAGTTATTCACAGTATACCATCTTCAAAGACCAACTTGGAAAAGAAATTTTGGTGAATAATTTATAAGTCAAAGGTAAAGCCAAGGGTGCAATCCAATATATATGGTCTTAGAGTACATAGAATTCAGACAACATATCAAAGTATGAAGAAAAACAAAAACCTCAAAGTTTACATTTACATGAAAAATAAAAACTACTTTAAAAAAATAGCTAGTAATAAATATACCAAAAGTATGCTGTGAAGAACCATAAGCTAGTTTAAAACTTTGAAAGATATATCCATATAAACTAAACATGTCTTTGAGCATCTAAGTCTTAATATTTTCATTTATAATATCTTGTGCTGTTCAAATAGAAAAACAATAAATATTTTTCTTTTCAAAATATTAAACCATTTTTTATTTTCCAATTTTTTGAGCCTTCTTAAACTATCCTTAACCCATAGTTATTTTTGTTTGTTTTATAAACCACTTTACTGAGGTATGATTGATATACAACTAGTTGTGTGTATTTAATGTATTCAACTTGTAAGTTTGGAACCCATGAAACCATAAACACAATCTTTGTCTTGAAGACATCCATCTCTTCCAAAAGTTTCTTGTTCTCTTTATTAATTATTATTTTTTGGTATAAAAAACTTAAGACTGTCCTTCTTAGTAAATTTTTAATTATATAATACAGTAATAAAAACAACAGGAACTATTCTATAGGCAAGGTTTCTAGGATTTATTTAACTTGTGTAACTAAAACTTGGTACCATTTGACAAATACTCCCATTTCTACTGCCTACCAGTCTCTGACAGCCGCTATTTTACTCTCAGCTTCCTGAGGTTGATGTTTTTAGATTCCTCATAAAAGTGGTATCATGCAGTATTTGTTCTTCTGTGTCCAGCTTATTTCACTTTGCATTAATGCCCTCCAAGTTCACCCATGTTGTCACAAATGGGAGGATTTTCTTCCTTTTTTTTCAAGGCAGAGGATTGTTATAATATTAATTATATATATATCACAGTTTCTTTATTCATTTATTAATAGAGACTTAAGTTGTTTCCACATCATGACTATTATGAATAAACAATACACATGGGAGTATAGACATCTCTTTGAGATCCTAGTTTCAGTTCGTCTTTTGGATATATACCCAGAAATAGACTGCCTTGAAAAAAAATTTTGTATCCTATATATGTATATATATATAGGTATGATGTAGAAATAAATATGTCTATACACATATAGTTATATTTTAGTGTTCTATTATATAAATGTCATATTACAGATGCTTTATAGATGTTATGCTATATATTGTATGTATATTATATAGATGTTATATACTCTATAATATAGATAATATGTTATATATATATTAAATTGATAATATAGATGCATTAGACATGTGTGTGTATACAGATATATATGTATATATACACAAGTATAGATCTTTTTGATTCTGTTTTTCTGGAGAATCTAATACAACATCATTGTCTATGGTCAAAAATTCAAAGCAAACAATGTGCATCAGGTGATGTATTGGCCTTTCGTTTGTTAATTTGTCTATCCAGAGTTTGTATTTCAACATATCTCCCTTCCTCCCCCTGCCTTCACCAGCAAGCATAGTTGCCCCCATCCACCCGAGTTTGTCTGCCATTTTCCCCATAAGCCTGTTCATCTCTTAGGAACTAAGATCTCTATGCCAGCAAAGCACATCATCATACAACAGGATGAAAAAATTTTGCTTCTGAGACAATAGGGATAATTGTTAGTGGTGCCACTCACATTTCTACCCTTTGATTCTCAGACTCATGAATCCTGGCTATGTAAAAAGTAGCATGATATTTTGGACAGTAATTTAAAACATACACAGCCTCCTGGAAAACCTTGCCCAGCCCTACACAATGGCAATTTTACTGAGTCTTCAAAACTGTTCTGCCAAATGAGGTGTTTGAAGATAGTGGGGAATATGGTAAGAGCAGTAAATTCCACAAGGGTGGCCCCATTGCTGCACTTCTTTTGCAGTGAAATGAGTTTCTTGACCAGAAATAGTGCTGTGTGGAATGACACGATGGTTGCTGGCTAAGGTATTTTGTAAGTCCATGGATGGTAGTTTTGGCACAAACTCTATTTAAGAAGTCAAATCCATATCTGCAGTAAGTGCTTATTACAGGAAGAACAAAGCACTGTCCCTTTTGTAATGGAAACGGTCCAGTGTCATCAACCTGCCACCAGAGAGTGATAGCTCACCCCAGGAGCGGTACCATTGCAGGGACTCACTGTGGATCTCTACTGCTAGTGGATTAGCACTCGGCAGCAGTGGACAAAGTGAGGTCATGTTTGATAAGTGAAAGTCTGTGTTGCCAAGCTCATATATGAACTCCATTGCTGTCCTCATAGCCGTTTGTTCATGAGGCCATTAGCTAGAAACAGAAGTGGCTGGAGAAGGAGGCTGACTAGTATGTATAAAACAGGTCATCTTATTGACCTTATTATTAGAATCCACCTCTACTGAGGTTATTGTTTGGTAAGGATTCACATGGACCACAAATATCCTCATATTTGTCATCCATTAAGGGATGTCTGTCAATATACCTCTTCCTCAGGCCTCTTCATCACCAATTCTTCAATCATATTTCTTTTTTTTAAGATTTATTTATTTATTCATGATAGGCATAGACTGAGAGAGAGAGGCAGAGACATAGGCAGAGGGAGAAGCAAGCTCTTCGCAGGGAGTCTGATGTGGGACTCGATCCTGCATCCTGGGATCAGACCTGAACCAAAGGCAGGCGCCCAACAGCTGAGCCACCCAGGCGTCCCTCAATCATATTTCTTTAAAGTTCTTGACTCTTCAGCCAAACCATTAGCCACAAGCCTGTGGATCAGTATATAACCGACCACACATCTGGCCATTTATTTTTCTAAGTAAATGTACAACCAGGTGTGCTGCTTGAAATTCTGCCACTGGGAGGATTTCTCTTCACCATCTCTCAGAAGTGCCCATAAATTTAGTGTCGTGCTGCAGCAGCCCACCTTTGGGAGGCACCACATATTGCATAGTTTAATTTGTTGAGCCTTGAAACACAAGAACTCTCTTCATAGAAAAACTAAAGAACTGAAGACCAATATACTACCCGATGTACTTTATTTGCTTTGAATCTTCAACAATAGGTAATGAAACTGCATTAGGGGTGTCCAAAAAAAAACATAATAGATATATGAATATAGATATATATGTATATATATCTATATTCATTTTAAGGAATCCATTTTAAGGATTCATTTTAAGGAAGTAGCTTTCATGATTGTCAGGTGAAAGCAGGTGAAATCTGCAGGGAAGATTGGCAGGCTGGAAGTTCTGGCAAGAGTTGACGTAGTTGAATCTGAAGGCCGTCTGCAGGCAGAATTTTGTCCTCTTTGTAAACATCGATCTTGGGTCTTAAGATGTTCAACTGATTGTACGAGGCCCATCCGCATTATGGAGGGCAATCTGCTTTACTCAGATTCCACAGATATATGTTAATCACATCTGAGAAATACCTTCATACAAAATATTAACTGATGTTTGATCAAACAACTCAGTACCATAGCCAAGCGACGCGACACAAAAATTAGCCTTCACAACTTGTCAAACAATAAAAGATGATTATTAGGCTCAAATTAGATAACAAAGGCATAGGTAGACATAGCCCAGTGCCTGCCACATAGCAGTCTTTCTGTTATTGCTGTGTGCTGCTGCTCGTACTAATACCATTACAGCTAATACCACTCTTCATCTTACTCATGCTATTACTATTACTGATGACAGTACGTCTTAATGCACACCTACTCATTTCCTCATTTCTTTGCTAGAACATAATTATTTAAAGTTAGTCAAATAGCTGCCACATTAATCCATTCAAACTCCTGAAAGTCTGAGCAACTCAAGTCATGCACTCTTTGGAACAGTTAACCCAGGAGTCTTGGTGATTAATAGCTTCAGGTTCAAATTTTGGATTATAAACCCTGAGTAAATTCAGTTTCCCAAGACTCCATTCCCCATCTGTTAGTAAGGACAATATGATTGATCTCAGGATCTTCTTGTGTACCTTTCTGAGTTCCATAAGATTATCTCTCTCAGTTGCAAATGTGTATTTATTCATCTTTCTACTCTACAGAGTACTCTATACTCCCTGTTATAGAGTAAGCATCTTAACGGTAGAAATCATATCCTATGTGTGTTTCAGTCCTCTTACTTGCCCTCCTCCATGCTTGGCACTAAACTTTGTGATGACTAATGGTGATAATTGATTGATTAAAGAATTATGCATTCAAAGATATATGTAGTTAATACCTTTTACTTTTTTGAGATTCATGTTAAAGAAGGCAATGGGGGGAGGGATAGGTCATTGAGAATATAAAATGAGAAATAGGAGATCGATATGGTCAATGAAGTAAGCAAAAAGATCCAGAGAACAGGGACACCTGGGTGGCTCAGTGTTTGAATGTCTGCCTTCAGCTCAGGGTGTGATCCCAAGGTCCTGGGATCGAATCCCACATCAGGCCACCCGTGCGGATCCTGGTTCTCCCTCTGCCTATGTCTCTGCCTCTCTGTCTTTGTCTCTTATGAACAAATAAAATCTTAAAAAAAAAAAAAAGATCCAGAGAACAGAAATCCATGACAGCTGGAGATTAGGACACCCAAAGCTAAATTTAAAAACTAACCATTTTGCCCTGGATCATCACTAAACATTATATTGGGCCTAATGGTCCTGCAAGTATATTTAGTGATATGTTAATTTCTCAAATACAATGAGCTGCACCAACAAGGCTTTGGGCAAATTTTAAGCACTAATGCATTTGGAGGGAGGGCCATCTCAGGGCATGGAACACAGGAAAATAAAATAAAACAGGGGTGGGGCTAACACATAGGAGGCAGTACCCTACTAAGCTTCAGAGAAAGACACAGAGATTATACAGTCACATGTTTGCTCTCAGCAAGAGTTTAAAGGATCACCTCTCCCTGCACCACATTTAGGATGGGGGGAAAATCTCAGATTTGGAAATAAAACTTACAATGATATTTTACCCAGAAATAATACATCTCTACTTCTAATATTTTTTAGGTGAAAGAAGATGTTGTGTATTTGTTAACTATTTATTTTTTTAATAAATTTATTTTTTATTTTTTTAAAGATTTTGTTTATTTATTCATGAGAGACACAGAGAGAGAGGCAGAGACAAAGGCAGAGGGAAAAGCAGGCTCCCTGCAGGGAGCCCAATGCGGGACTCAATCCCAGGACCCTGGGATCACAACCTGAGGCAAAGGCAGATGCTCAACCACTGAGCCACCCAGGCGTCCCTTGTTAACTGTTTAAATGAAAAGCTTTAACGTGAAAAAATCCATACACAGTTTTTAAAAATAATTTTTAGTATAACCCAGTCCAACAGATAGATAGTAGATTCTCCATAAAAGTTGGCCTGAATTTAGGCTCAGTAACTATTTCTCATAGACATTCCTTTTGGCTTTAAACTGCCCTATCACAGGTAAGCAGGCTAAAATTGTAGACTGCTACTCTTTAAAAACATTAAGATCCTTCCCAACATTTTTTTAAAATCATGTTTAGTGCATTCACTGAAGTATTTGTAAACAACCTCTTCCTTTACCTATTCACCGAACAAGTATTCACTGAGTACCTAATATGTGCTGAAAACTCTATTACACACCAAAAACACTGAAGTAAGTGAAACGGAGCCCTCCTGACCTTCTGAAGCTTATGTCAGAGAAATGCAGCAAGAATCACGAATTTAACAAAATTAAATGAGAACACATACACGCAAAAATGAGCCAATGGATAGTTAACCTGGGTGGGCGGAGAAAGGTTCAGTGTTACATAACACAGGGTATTTAAGGGGAGAAAAAAAACTTAGGAAATGACACTTGAAATGTTCTCTGAAGGATGAAAGGAAATGCCTGTGTCTGAGGATGAGCAATCTGGGAGAGAACACAAGAGGATAGGCTCTGGAGACGAAAGGAAGACCAGAGTGGTTTCAAGAGTGAACTTCAAAGTCAGGGAATCAGATGACACTCGAAGGAAAGCAGCTGAAGTGTCAGATCATACCTGGAAACATGCATCGCAGGCAAGCGCTGGCTCCCGCAGGTCCCTTTTGGGCCTCGAGAGCCAACTATGCACATCTCTTTCCAATTCCACGTTCCGTGAAGTCACCTTAGCTGCCTGAAATTGGCCGTGATGGGCATATTCACGCTATGAATTCCCTGACAGTCCTCTCTATCCTCGGTCCTCCACGATGGAAGAAAGAGATAAAAAAATAATAATAATAAAATAAAATAAAAAAAGCATGCTACCAATGTCTAGCTGTCTAGTAACTCTTCCTCCAAAGCAAAGGCCTGTCTGCCTGTTGTGATGTGCTTTTGCTGGCCCAGATGTAAACAATTTCGAGCACTACAACAGAGGAAATCGTGCCAGCCAGCTGCAAGCTCAGACTTCTCTAAGGGCCTGTTTCATTTCAGTTTTTAGTCGCAGGTTAATGTAGGACGATGAACTCCTTGATGGAGTACTCGTGGCTGTTTGACCATCAGCTGTTTCACACTGTGGTCGTCAACTTTCCTCAGATCAAAAGTAGGCAGGTAAAAGAAAATAGTAGGTTCACCACATTTGACCTCAACTGATCTTTCTCTTATTTTGTGCATTTTTCAGCGGTGAAACCAAACTGGGTTTTTGGCTTTATCTCCTTTTCTTGCAAGGGAAGAAATGTGTCTACATAAAAGCACACATTTAGGTTTTTCCTGTTTCAGGATTTTGACCCTCCTTTGTATGATTTCCGTGATGATTTGTAACCATAATCACTTTTTTTTTTTTTTTTAAGAACAGTTAGTGTCTTATGGACACAAGTTTATTACAGGGGGCCAGAGTCAGAGTGGGTACAAGTTGCAAGTTGGGAGAGGGGAACATGACCCAACACTGCCAGCCTGAGGCCAATAAGACAGGAGACCACAAAGGCCACAACCAGTAGACCCTTGGGTCAGTCGGCAAGCAGATGGGCTGCTTTTTGCCTGAAACTTTCAGTGCCTAGAGCATGGTGGAGAGTTTAGGGGGATGTAGAAGGTACAAGAGCTTGGCTCTAGTCGCTGCTGGTGGCAGGGTGGGTAGGACAATGAGGAACCCCCACCCTAGGGGTCTTCAACCCCTGGAAGACAAGCCACTCGCAGCACTGGTGGCTCATGATGGCCTGGAAGCCCATCCATGCCCACAGCTTGTACTTCTGGTGCAGGAAGTCGCCACCCAGTGATGCCAAACTCTGCTCAGGGCCTTCCTACTAATATTTTAGAAATAGAGAATCAGTGCTTCTTTTTGTCCTTTTTACTTTAGAATCATCATGACCATAGGTGCTGAAATTCTCTTTATCTCTGGGTTTCTCTGGAAATGAGTGCTAGAGAAAGAGCTGTCAGTCACTGTGCTTTCCTATTTGGACAAACACAATTATGACCATCATGTGGCTGTTACCCAGAGAGACTTCCAGATACAAGGTACAAGTAAACCAGTGATGACTAAATGTAGGTAGCATAAAACACATGTGCTTTCTTTTCAGTAAGATACACAAGTAGAGCTTCCTGAAAAATAAAAGGGAAAAGGAGCTCCTAACTAGACATTGTTCTATGGTACATTTCTTTTATTTGTCACATTCCTTTTATTTGTTACATCTGGGAAACTAGAGTGCAATGACTTATCTCAGTTAGTTTAATATTTATTTTTGAGTGGCTACATAGGTACCAAATTGAGTGTGGACTTTGGAGTAACACCAACTTGAGTTGTTCCAATGCAATTTACCATGTTTACTCCTGAGTGTACTTTGGCATTTTGCAATACTCCTCCTAAGTTCAGTTTCATCATCTGAACTAGACATATTAGTATCTACTCCACAGAGTTCATAAAGTACTGAAGACAACTTGATCAGTGTTGTGTGCATAGTTAAGAAGCAGTAGGTAGTGGACTTGTATATCATTAGGGCTCTCATTCAAAATTCATATGCAAATTAATTTTGGAGGAAAAGCAAATATAAAATATAACAGATCAAGGTTAAACGAAAACTGGCAATGACTATAGACAATTTTTTCTACATGTTTGTTTTCCTTTTTTTTTTAATTTTTATTTATTTGTGATAGTCACAGAGAGAGAGAGAGAATGAGGCAGAGACACAGGCAGAGGGAGAAGCAGGCTCCATGCACCAGGAGCCCGACGTGGGATTCGATCCCGGGACTCCAGGATCCTGCCCTGGGCCAAAGGCAGGCGCCAAACCGCTGCGCCACCCAGGGATCCCCTACATGCTTGTTTTCTACACCATTCAAAAGAGTTTTTTACATTTAAAAACTCTTAAATAAACTCAGGTCTCAAGGAAAGGATGGCATGTTAATAGGTGAGTTTTCTTTGCCAAAAACACAGCTCACTAGCTCCTCCTTGGTATAAGCTTCCACTCTACTCTGCCGCTGTGTTGATATTTTGTGACAAAAATGGCACATGGCCCGAGACTTGGTTGTTTGAAGGATCAGAACTCCTGAAAGTCTGCAGGATGGAAGATGTGATGGATTCCCCCTTTTGGCTTTTTAATTAGTTTCTAGAGCTTTCTTTTTTCAGCACCACTTCCGCAGAAAATAAACTCCTTTTGGAGTTTTGCCAAAGCTCATTTTAGCTGCATTCAGAAAATATATTTGGCCTGATAAACTAAGTCTATTTTTAAAAGGTGATAACCAGAGGGCTGTTTTTTTATTTACTTATTAAATTACGCGTTCCAGTTTTCTTTTATTGGTACCTATTTGTGCCCTTTCTCTTCTAGAAAATTGTCAAGATTCTCTTCACAAGGGTCCATTTACGGCCTTGAAAGTTATAGTTATTGCACAGCAGGAAACATGTTCACTCTGAATTTACCATTAACACAATAGATAGCCATGTAATTTATATGCTTTCACCTATGAACTGATGAGAATTCTCAGTTCAGGGCTTGCGTCTTTACTTTTGTTTATCGATATCTTCAGGGCTAGATATTTAGAGTCTTCTTATGATTTCTGCATCTAGGCTTTTTAGATGCTTTGCGCTCTCTACTGGTACCAGCCACAAGAGTTGCTTTATAGCATAAGAAACACTGATGATGCAATGGCCTCCTTTCTTTTGATAGAACATGTCCTGTGGCCGACCTGCTTTAATATCACCTTAGCACATCCCCAGACTGTTGAACCATTAGCTTCACACAGATCTAACAAAGTCCCTAAAATAACTTCTAGGAAAAGTCACTGGCAGGAAATCTGATTGCACTGTGCAAACAGCTCTTCTGCTCTAGGTGCAGGCGAGATTTTATACTCCTTCCTCTTTTAAGAGTAAATGCTCCCAATCAAATTTGACATGAGAACACGAGACCTGAGCGAAAATAACTACTGTGATTTTTCTCATATTTTCAACATACAGTCCTATGTTACTCAGTATATCCTTGATGTATCTTTTATCTGGACATATGTCCCCTGGCCTCCATACTTGGGGCCTGTGATATAGTTTACATTCCTCTTTCCTAGTGCCCCTCTATAAGGTGCCCTCAGATGAATGGTTAAACGACTTTGAGAAAAATTGTTATGAGTTGGCAATAGTTTAATGTGTTACTCTTATTAGGGGCTCTTTGATATTTTTTACAAGGGAGCTTTAATTACTGTATCAAAAAGGAAAAGAAACCAGATGCCTCTTATCTCAATTACCACAGTAATCACCCAACACCTATTACATGGAAATGGGACTGTTGATTTATGTTCTTTATTTCACACTAGGCTGAGAGTTCCCAGAGTATGTATGATGTTCCATTTGACTTTATCCTTTGTGCTCAGAAAAACACCTGGCACATACTAAGCTAAGAATGTTTATCGTATGAGTGAATGAGTGGTAAGTGATGCTCAGTTAGTATTTGCCAACAGGATGAAAGTATATACTTGAAGAATAGGACCTGAGCTGAACAATGTGTGGTCTTTCAGTGTACAGCCATCTAAAGTGAGATTGGCCTGAGCATCATAAATATGAAACAAACAGACAAACAATCAAACAAAAAGTACACTTCTGACATTGTGGGAACAGAGATCCAAGGCACTTAGCATAAGAATGTGCTCTGCAGGCAAATTAGGTTTACAAATATCATTCTCTTAACTAAGAGTGTAAAAAGGAAAGCAACAAACTGGAATAAACCATTTCTTTTCCCAAAATATCAAGGAAAGAAGCAGTGAATAGAGAGAATGAGGGAGTGGCATTTTGCCTCAAATCTGTGACAAGCCCACATATCAAGAATAATAGCACTCTAGGAATTTTGTCAGTTGATATATACAACCTATGAAAAAATGAATTCATGCATTTATTGTCCTATTTAAAAAATCAATCGTGAAATTTTTCCATTTAAAAAGTTAAAGTATGCTTATTTTTTAAATCAGCGAGTTTCTAGATGATGTACAGATGTTGTAAGAATTAAAAAGCCTTATATAAATGCACTTTCACATGGTTATGATGAACATATTATAATTTATGATTAAGATTTATTTGTCCTCAAAGAATGGCTTTTAAATTTCATTTGAAAAAAATCAAGAGTGCTATCTGCAAAATAAAACTAAGCCATATATTTAACATTTTCAGATACTATTTTTCTTATATTATGGCCTTTAGCATTATGCCAATGTATGTGGGGGCAGGAGGGTGTACTTTTGCGTATTATTAGTATAGCGGTATATTGTGGCTTTGATGTTTTGTTCACATTTTACCTAAAGGCATATTACAACAAAATGAAGATAAAAATGTTACCATCATCCCATAAATATTCATCAAGATATGTTTTTAGATAAATGTTTTTAAAGTTAGGAAGTTATAGAAAGTTATAAATATACTACTGGAAATATACTACTAATTTTCCTACCAACTTTAAGGAAGAGAAAGAGAGATAGAAACAGAGACATTTTATTTCCTGTGCGTTGGGGTATGCTGAGCTAATAGCAAGAAGTAGAATGCAATTGAAAACATAAAAATAAGATGTCCATTAAACTAGTATTCATTTTTCAGAGAGCTAGTATGCAGCATGCATCAACCATGTGAGTGTAATTACTGTATAGTTTTTGAAAATACGTGGTGGGAGTCAGTTATTCACCAATTCAGGACTTATTTTTGGATTTGTAAAAGATCTCTATGTTGGATAATAACATGGTGTCAGCCCTGCATGAGAAGACGGAATGATGAAGTCTAAATTGTTCTGAATGCCTGCAAATGGATCAAATGGCTCAAAATAATAACTCAATTTTTATTAGAACTGTGATGATACTTTCAACCTTTCAGAAATACATTCTTTAAGGTACAAAATATGCTACATAAAATTGCTGAAATCTATTGTCATGGAAAAAGAAACAAATTATAGAAAAGTAAAAATAATGGAATGAACTACTTAAAAGAGAGAGAGAGCCCAGATAAAACAGCAGCTCAATAATGTATTTAAATTTTTTTTCTAGTAAATGGAACCAAAGATCTCCCCACCTTATATTCTATTACTTATTTATACTTTAAAAGCCTTGATAGATCGGGGCTAAGTTTTACCATTTTGTGTTCTAAAGATAACCTGCTTTGTGTTTATTCTCCTTTTGATGGTTTTGACTCTAAAAATAAAGTTGTTTATTAGAACATGTATGGAAAGAATATCTTGAGAAGCTTAACTGGAAATAAAATAAGAAAATGGGAACATTAAATTTCATTTTAGAACAGAATTTTTGTGGTGTCTCTATTTCCCATAACATGGTAGCATTGACTTTGTGTTATTTTGATGTCTCTACAAGTAGAAAAATCAGTCGTCCACCATTAAATGCTGTTGGAGCTTGGTGATAGATTTTCACACCTCAACATTGACTTAATCTTCAGAATTGTGCCAAAAAAGTAAGAGCAGTTGAATGGATGATATGTAAGGAAATGGAAGAGAAACAGAGGGAAGTGGGGGAAATGCAAGGAAATACTGTTTCTGTGTCTCCCAAGCCTTGACATTAGACCTAACTCCAAGACAAAAGAATTCCAAGCCTTCTGTATGATGGCTTCAGTAACATCTCCCACTGCAACTTAATTAAGCTTGGTTGATGCGATGAAATAAATATTCCCTTGGTAGTGGCATGAGCAATATATCATTTCAATCTTTGGTCAGTTTCACTGCTGGATATTCAAACACACTAAGAGTAGTTTGAGGTTACAATGACATTTGCTTTGCAAGTTCACTTTTTTTTTTTTTTTTTTGAATAGCTACACTATCAGTTTGTACAGAGTGAAGGCTAACATTGAATTTCCAAAGTTTTAGAATGACCTGTGTCAGAACTCTTCTGGCATGAAATATTATGCATAATTCATAATGCCCAAACTCTTCAAAATTCAACAAGCATGATTTAATTTCAGACCAGTAGATTAGAATGAGTATGACATTTTTGGCATTGTTACTAATTTTAATAACAAAAGAAACAATTAATTATATGAATATTGCCCAAAAAAGTCGATTAAATAATGTATTTTAAGAAATCCACGCATTATACCTAACTGTCATTTGTAATTGGCAATTTAAATGCTTTTTGTGTTCAAAAAATATTTAATTGAGGATTTTTTTTCCTTTTTCTTTTTTTATGAATTTAATAATCTGTCCAGAAATATATTTGGTCAAAGTTAGTGGGTGAACTGACATTTCAGAATCCAATCTCTTATGCTCTACCTTCAGGTTCAAAACCTTTGATCAATTATACAATAGCAGCCTTGAAGATCAAAGAATCCCTAACTGCTAGTGAGCAAATACAGGGAAGCCGAATAACACTGGAGTGAAGTCATTCATAACATGAAGTTACAGGACAAAGAGAATCATGATCTTAGAGTATATTTATTTTCTTCTTTTTTTTTCATGTAGAAAATAGTGGTGTGAACTGATATAATGCTGTCAAAGCTTATCAGATACATGTTTTAAAGTGAACATAATTCAAATTCTGGTATCCTTTAAAAACATTTGAGAGCAAAAAATCAATATGTCATAATGTCAGGGATTCTTTTGAATTAAAATGTTATATCATCCATTAGTTTTCCTCTTAGACCAGTTCTACATTGACTTAAAAGTGCAACCACTATGGAGGACTACCGAATGACCCACTCTCAGTTATATCAAATTAATGACTGAAAAATACTTAGGGAATACAGTTTCCTTAATTCATTAAATCAAATCCAAAGCACCAGCATAGTCACATTGTGAAATGCACTGGTCAAACTGGGATATATTTTCTGAATATTTTCAAATATGCCAATTGCAGGGTTAAAGTGAAAATTTCTAGTCATCTTCCAAAGATAAACTACTTAGGTAAAATTGTTTTGTGCATCACATGAGGAATAGGTTTTATGTGTGGCTCTGCAGCCAATTTTCTTAATTAATATAGACAACTTAAGCAGCTTAAAAGTATTTCTTCCTTATTAAAAATTCTCTTTATAAACTTACAAGAATAGATTTATAATGAATTCGTGCAAAGAAGCATTCGTTAAATTTAGAAAATTTGAGAACAACATGCTAACATCTTGTTTATGCTGTTTATGTGTCTAATCTCCCTCCTATAAATTATTACTTTATAACGCTGTTTCTTGAGAAGAATAGTTTTAACAAATCTGAGATTCTTAATGGTTGAGCAAATTCCACTGACCAATATCCCTCTAGTCTATGAAATCAAACTTCATATTGCTTAAATGTTTTAGGAATGTATACTACTATGTGCCTTGTATGTTAGATACTATTTATTGTATTAAAAAGTGGCCTGATATTTTTATTGCTGTCAAGTAGTAATAGATAAAAAAAAATTGAGAGTTTGCCCAGTAATGGGATTTTCGATGCAGATTTTGCATGCAATATGTGCATTCCAGAGGAATGGCTAAACCCTCTGGCAAAATTAAAGAGGGGTTTGTGTAGTGAGCACAATATAAATAAGTAGAAGCCTGGCGATGTAAATGAGAAAAAAGGACTTGGGAAATTCTCTGATACTGCAGAATTAGTATCCATCGTTAAATTGGTATAGAGATTTATGTTATTTGACTTGGATTGCTAGAAGCTTGCTAAATTCATTGTTCTCCTGAGCTCCTGCTGCCTCCAAACTGAGTAATATCCACTCAAAGAGGACAGAATATATAGAAAAGAAAATAAACAGACTAAAAACATTACATACATTTTCTAATTCTCATGCACTCACAAAATATGAGGTTGATACTATTATTAAATTTATAGATGAGCAAACCAGTCAAGATTGAATGCCTAGATTTACCTTATCCTAATATTAAACACTAAATCCCTCTCCCCCAAAGTGAAACAAGTTACATTCACAAAAGCAATACAAATCTTAGGAAATGCAAATAAACATGTATTCTGGTGTTATGTGAATACATCTAAGGTTGTGTAGTGGTAGGAGTTCAAAAAAGACCTGAAGGAAAAAAAAAAAAAAGACCTGAAGATATGGAAGAAAATAACCTTTTTTTTTTCACTGAAATTCTAAAAATTGTGAAAATTCATTCATTCATTAAACAAGCATTTGTTAAGCACATGTGTTCTAAACATTGGGTCCTTAGTGTTAAGTGAGGCTTGCAAATTATACAGGAAAGAGATACTGTACTAAAAACCAAATTAAAAAAATAAAGGCTAAGGAAATGATGTGAACAAGGGCATGACTAGGTAACTACATTATTTTTATTTATTTATTTTATGTATATTTTCTCAGGCGTAAAATTTAATGATTCGTAACTTACTTACTTTACCCAGTGCTCATCATAATCCCCTCCTTATCATCCATTTAGCTAATTTTGCCCACCCCCCCCACCAGCAACCCTCAGTTTGTTTTCTATACTGAAGAGTCTGTTTCTTGGTTTGTCTCTCCCTTTTTCCTCCCTGTGCTGATTTGTTTTGTTTCTTAAATCCCACATATGAGTCAAGTTATATATTTGCCTTTCTCTGACTTCACTTAGCATAAGACTCTCTAGCTCCATCCATGTCATACAAATGGCAAGATTTCATTATTTTGAAATATATGTATAAAATATACATATATTTCACATCTTCTTCATCCATTCACAGTCCATGGACATTTGGGCTCCTTCCATAATTTGGCTATTATAGATAATGCTGCTATAAACATTGGGGTGCATGTATCCCTTCGAATCAGTATTTTTGTATCTTTGGGGTAAATACCTAGTAGTGCAATTGCTGAGTTATAAAGTAGTTCTATTTTTAACTTTTTGAGGAAACTCCATACTGTTTTCCAGAGTGGCTGCACCAGCTTGCATCCAGGTGGTTATTTTAGATTGAGTGATGGGAAACCATTTCTATGGAGAAGCTCTTCAAATGGGGACAGGAATGATAGAACATTTATATAAACATCAAAGAAAAGAACAAAAGACTGGTATGATGAAGCAGAGTGGTTGAAGTTGATGTGGAAAATGTGAATTCAGAAAGATAAAGAAGAAACAAGGGAAATCCTTTTTTAGGACAAATTAGAGGTATTTGTATCAATATGCAGGCCAAGGTAGTGTCCTTACTATAGTTTTGATAGATGTCACTATTTCACAATTACCCTAAATTCTAACAAAATGAACACATATAAATAAAACCTAAATTTGAAATTTACAAATAGAAATAAAACACATAAGTATGTGAAAAATATTTAACTTAGTACTGCTTGAAGGAATTAAAACTAAAATTTGTAATAATCCTGGTGTCAAATTTCAATTGAGAAAAATAGTAACTGGGACTAGCAAGGGTATATGGAAACAGCAGTATTACTCACTTCTGGTGGAAATGCGCATTGCTACACTCTTTCTGGGAAGCAATTTGTCAATATATATAAAAAATTAAAATATGTCCATAACTTCAATCAATAAATTCCACTTGGATATTTTTTGTCAAGCCTTCTTGTGCTTTTAACATTGGATCACACAGCTTTTTAATATAAATATTATGATACCCTGTATTCTTTCAGTGGGTTTGAAAACTTGAGAAAGAGCTTCCAACTGAGCCAGACTAGGATATTTCAACTGCAATACATCGTGTGTTCAGGGCACCATAAAGAAAGAAAAATGAAAGACATTTCATTATACCCTATCAAATGCGATGTCCAAACAATATCTATTTGGGACAATTCAGCAACTGAATGGCCCCGGGCTTCTGCTCAGCGATGATTGACTATAGCTTACAACTTAGTCTCTAGAGGGTGTATTTGTTGACCATCCTAGCAAAGAGAGAGGCTCTTCTGCCTTTCCAAAAATGATGTGAAGATTTTACTCATCTATTTTTCAATCTTTTCTGTATTTTGAATAGGTATAGAGTTTCTGTCATAATTTCTTAAGGACAGTCATCATAATTTTAATCCCATTTTTTCTTGTTAAGGTATAAAACAATATATTCATATATTTACCTATCAATCTGTTTCTATTTATATATAGGTATCTATATATATTTATCTGTGATGTATTCCTGGAAATATGAAACCCTCTAATTACAGATAAAATAACTATATGTCTAGAGATAGATATAAAACTAATAATATAGTATGATGTCACTCATGGAATCAGGCTTGAGCAGAGATCTGACACACTGATAAGAGTTCATTAAGCAAAGGAGGAAAAACATTCTAGACAGAAGTAACACGATGTGAGAGGTTCTGTGACAGAAGTAAAGGGATTTTAAGACACTAAAATGCAGGTCATATGACTTCAGCACATATTCCAGTGATGCATTATGGTATAAGAGCCAACTACGGATTTAAGCACAGCTCAGAATTTATGACAATTTTCTATATTAATTATTTTGATTTTTATTGAAGAGTAAATCTGAAGAGAAAACTTTAGAGTGTTAAATAGAAGCAATCACAATTATATATATATATATATATATATATATATATATATATATATTTTAAGTATTTTATTTATTCATGGAGAGACAGAGAGAAGCAGAGACACAGGCAGAGGGAGAAGCAGGCTCCCTGAGGGGATCCCAATGTGGAACTCAATTATAGGACCCTGGGATCATGACCTGAACCAAAGGCAGATGCTCAACCACTAAGCCACCCAGATGCCCCCAGATTTATTATTCAAAATACCCACTCTGGCCATATTGTAGAGAAGAAAGTTAGAGTGGTGGTTAGTGAATACAGAGAAGACTGAAGATTAGCCTTGGGAAGTAACAATAGATATGAAAAGAAATAGAATTAGGATATATTTAGGGGAAAATATGGCTAAAACCTACTAATGAAGTGTGAGAGGACAAAGGGAAAAGGCATCAAAAGTAACAACTGGATTTAGGACTTACATAGATTTTATAGATAATGTCACTGGATGAAGCTAATTACATTCTTGGAATTGAATAAGCTATATTTGGGTATAAATTAGTAAGTATTAGGAGTTTAGTTTGAAATTCCCCTGGCTATTCGGGGTCTTTTCTGATTCCACACAAATCTTCAAATAATTTGTTCTAACTCTCTGAAGAAAGTCCATGGTATTTTGATAGGGATTGCGTTAAATGTGTATATTGCCCTGGGTAACATTGACATTTTCACAGAAGTGGACCCTCAACTTTATGGGCAACTAATATTCGATAAAGGAGGAAAGACTATCCATTGGAAGAAAGACAGTCTCTTCAATAAATGGTGCTGGGAAAATTGGACATCCACATGCAGAAGAATGAAACTAGACCACTCTCTTTCACCATACACAAAGATCAACTCAAAATGGATGAAAGATCTAAATGTGAGACAAGATTCCATCAAAATCCTAGAGAAGAACACAGGCAACACCCTTTTTGAACTCGGCCATAGTAACTTCTTGCAAGATACATCCACGAAGGCAAAAGAAACAAAAGCAAAAATGAACTATTGGGACTTCATCAAGATAAGAAGCTTTTGCACAGCAAAGGATACAGTCAACAAAACTCAAAGACAACCTACAGAATGGGAGAAGATATTTGCAAATGACATATCAGATAAAGGGCTAGTTTCCAAGATCTATAAAGAACTTATCAAACTCAACACCAAAGAAACAAACAATCCAATCATGAAATGGGCAAAAGACATGAACAGAAATCTCACAGAGGAAGACATAGACACGGCCAACACGCACATGAGAAAATGCTCTGCATCACTTGCCATCAGGGAAATACAAATCAAAACCACAATGAGATACCACCTCACACCAGCAAGAATGGGGAAAATTAACACGGCAGGAAACAACAAATGTTGGAGAGGATGCGGAGAAAAGGGAACCCTCTTACACTGTTGGTGGGAATGTGAACTGGTGCGGCCACTCTAGAAAACTGTGTGGAGGTTTCTCAAAGAGTTAAAAATAGACCTGCCCTACGACCCAGCAATTGCACTGTTGGGGATTTACCCCAAAGATACAGATGCAGTGAAACGCCGGGACACCTGCACCCCGATGTTTCTAGCAGCAATGGCCACGATAGCCAAACTGTGGAAGGAGTCTCGGTGTCCAACGAAAGATGAATGGATAAAGAAGATGTGGTTTATGTATACAATGGAATATTCCTCAGCTATTCGAAATGACAAATACCCACCATTTGCTTCAACGTGGATGGAACTGGAGGGTATTATGCTGAGTGAAGTAAGTCAGTTGGTGAAGGACAAACATTATATGTTCTCATTCATTTGGGGAATATAAATAATAGTGAAAGGGAATATAAGGGAAGGGAGAAGAAATGTGTGGGAAATATCAGAAAGGGAGACAGAACGTAAAGACTGCTAACTCTGGGAAACGAACTAGGGGTGGTAGAAGGGGAGAAGGGCGGGGTGTGGGAGTGAATGGGTGACGGGCACTGGGGGTTATTCTGTATGTTAGTAAATTGAACACCAATAAAAAAAAAAAAGGAGTTTAGTTTGACTTTTGCAGAAATGTCAAGCAGGCAAGTATGACACAGTGAAGATATTTCCAAAAGACATGAATACGGGAGTCATTCATGCTTGGGTGGTAATCACAGCTATGAGAATGGGCAGAGAGATAGAGTCAGACATGGAAGGGTCTGGTTCAGAGCCTCCAGAAATTTCAAAACATAGGAGGAAGATATATCTAAGTAGGAGGAAAACCAAGGACATTGTGGTGCCATGGTCATCAAAGAAAGCATTTGTTTTTAAAAGGAGATAGTGAATACCACAATGCTATTCTGGGGTCAAAAAGGATGAAGTTTGGGAAATTTCTCATTGCATTAGGAAGATTAATGCTATGAGTGACCTTGATTGGTGTTAATGAATGATACATATAGGAACCATGTTTGAGGGCATCCAACAATGAGAAAGAGATGGGAATGTAGACATAGGATCTAAAGGGGAGGGGATGCACAGAGTAAGAATTATCTTACGTATACACTCAATTATACATTCTAAAATAAAAGTATTTTTTAAAAATAACAAAAAATCTGTCTTCAGTTTATCAAAAACTTATTGCATCTCCCTCATTTTACTGACCACCACTTTAAATAGTATTTGACTTTATTCTCAAATTCATTTTGTTTTCAAGTTATTAATTACAATATAGCTTCTACTACTTCACCTGTCTCCAGAATCCCATTCTTGCAATATAGTTTATTATCATTAGCCATTAACAACATATCCAAAGGCATCTCTTTTTTTCCTTTTTCTTTTCTCTTTTTCTTTCTTTCTTTCTTTCTTTCTTTCTTTCTTTCTTTCTTTCTTTCTTTTTTTTTTTTTTAAGAGAGAGAGAGAGAGAAAGCACGTGCCAGTAGGGTGTGGGCAGAGGGAGAGGGAGAAAGAAAATCTTAAACAGTCTCCACACTCAGCACAGAGCATGATCAAAGGCTCAATCACATGACCTTGAGATCATGACCTGAGCTAAAATTGAGAGTCAGCCACCCAACCAACTGAGCCAGTCTGGTGCCCTGAAAGGTATATTTTCATTTTCCCTTCTACTTCATTTCACAAAAGTTATTTGAAACTATCCAACTCCATTAACATCTCATTATTATGTTTACCCTCTATTTTATTCTTGAACACACTACGCTGGATCTCCTCTGTCTTACTCTGTTAGGGCTACTCTAAAAAATACCATGGATTGGGTGGTTTATAAAAAACAGAAATTGGGGCATCTGGGTGGGTCAGTGGTTGAGCATCTGCCTTTGGCTCGGGTTGTGATCTCAGGGTCCTGAGATCGAATCCCTCATCAGGCTGCTCTTAGGGCCTGCTTCTCCCTCTGCCTGTCTCTGCCTCTCTGTGTTTCTCTCATGAATAAATAGATAAATTATTTTAAATAAATAAACACCAAAAATTTGTTTCTGACAGTTCTGTAATCTGGGAAGTCCCTGAACTAGGTGCCAGCATATTCAGTATCTGATGAGAACTAGCTTCCTCACCAATGGTTTTCTGTGAAATCGCACATGGTAGAAGGGGTGAGGGAGCTCTCTGGGTTCTCTTCAACAATGTCATTTATCCCCTTCGTGAGAACTCCCCCCTTCTAAGCTAATCGCCCCTCAATAGCCTCACCTCCTAATGTTGTCACCTCTGGAGTAAGAATTTTAATATATAAGTGGAGGGGGTGGATATAATTATGTTCAGTCCATCGAATCCTCTAAAAAATGTTTTCTTTCACCTTTAAGCTATTCTTCTTATATGGTTCCAAGTGTATTAGTCTGATGGGACTACTAAAATTCTACATGCCTGACTGCCAGTGAGTAATCCCTATACATATGCAATTCAAAGTCTATATATTTCATTAATCTGGGAGGCATGTAGATATTTGGGAACCTGAAGCTTACAAAATTTAGGGGCAGTCTAAATCTTCCTATGGAAAAAGTAGGTGTGAAAAAAAAGAAATTTCTAATGCTATCATTCTATGTTTTTAGAATGAAGAAAGATATCACAACAAATTTAAAATTTTTCAAAACCAATAAATTGCAAAAACACCACAGTACCTGGAAAAAATTGCATAGCATTTACATTAAATGATGTGACTCTATAGCATTTTTCCATTCTGTTTTTAGTTGCATAATTTTCTACTCTTTTGTAATTTTCTGTCTTTTGTATAACAAGAGAGTAAAATAGTTTTGATAAGGAAAATAAACGATGATTTAGTCTTTCCTCTGCATTATTGATATAAATTTATTTTTATTTTTGTTAGTTTACTTTTTTGTTTTCTCAAAAACTTTCAGATAATTTTTTCGGGACATATAATTACCGAATGGTAAAAACAAACGTCATTTCAGACTAAAGAAGAATTCTATCAAATGAAGGAAAAAACTTTCAAATAATTGTTTGGATTTATCCTCAAATTAGAGAAAGCCTTAATGTTTCATTTATATGAAGATTTCCTGTATTTCAAAATTTCATGTACAGGATCTAACTTTAATTACTGTCTGAATATGTAATAGTCATTAATAGGTTTGTCAAAGAGCGAATGTAAGAAACTCCTTGAGTTTTATGTTTTCATATCTGATTGGAATCAACCTCCATTTTGATTAGGACTTAATAAGAATTAACCTTCTGCTGACAACTTTCTATGTTTAATGATTGGAAGAATTTTTCATAAACTAATTTCTGACTCAACAATACATCAAATCTTGTTTCTGTTCCACTCCTAGATCCTCCTATTTCTATCAGCCACAGCATTTGGACACTGAGTTTGCTGATTACAAGATAAAATGAATTTCTTACTTTGCTAAATTTGTCCACTAATAAATTGAACATGATTTGTCACAATGCTTATTTTCTTTGTGTGAAAGAATACTCGGGTTAGCCATTTACATCTTTATAATTTTCAACTTTACTTATTCAATTTGTCTCAATTCTATAGAGTTTATTTTTTGCTAAATAGCTGAATTCTAAAATAAGTGGCGGGATTTAAATTGCCCTACATGGAAATACTAATGGTTCTAAATGCAACATTCTCTATGAGTATATGCATTAACTTAGATGTGAATAGCGAATTAGATAATAGATGTTCTTTATTCATTTATTCAGTCATTCAATTAACAACTATTCATTGAAGAACTGAGATGTGTTAGTGTCTCTTTGGTTGCTGGGAATAAAGTAATAGCATAACAACACACACACGCACACACGCCATGCTTCTCAGGTATCTAAGTATTTGGAGAAGAGAGGGATGGGATTAACAACATATTTATACAGATTATTATTAAATTAAGTTTTAAGTAAGTGCAGTAAAAGGAATTATAAATTTCTAATGCTAACACATTAAGTCAAACTAAATATCTTTTTCATATGTCATTCTTTATATACTAGGAATAGTTAACTAAATGTATTAAATTTCCTTTTTTTAGTGCATTAATGTATTTAATGTATTACATTTCTGCTTATTCATCCACAGAATGGTGTGTATGTGTGTATATATATATATATACGTATATATATATACACACACATATATACACATGCATATATACATAATAATACATATATATGTATATATACATAATACTATGCATATATATATACATATATGTATAATGAGTAGAAATTACTTTCTCATCTAACCTTAAGTAATTTTTCCAGAATTTATTCTTTCAATTAGACTATTACATTCAGGAATAAGATAGAAATGAAATTGATAGGGATCCCTGGGTGGTGCAGCGGTTTGGCGCCTGCCTTTGGCCCAGGGCGCGATCCTGGAGACCCGGGATCGAATCCCACGTCAGGCTCCCGGTGCATGGAGCCTGCTTCTCCCTCTGCTTATGTCTCTGCCTCTCTCTCTCTCTCTCTCTCTATGTGACTATCATAAATAAATAAAAATTAAAAAAAAAAAAAGAAATGAAATTGATAGATCTCAGAGTCTTACTACCTTTTGGGATGCCTGGGTGGCTCAATGGTTCAGTGTCTGCCTTTAGCTCAGGTCCTGATCCCAGATTCCCCGGATCAAGTCACATATCCTGCTCCCTGCATGGAGCCTGCTTCTTTTCCCTCTGCCTGTGCCTCTGCTTCTCTCTCTGCGTCTCTCATGAATAAATAAATAAAATCTTTTTAAAAAAAGAATCTTACTATCTTTTGACATTTTCTCTTAAATATCACTAAGAAAAAGTTTTCATTTGTCATGAGTTAAGGCCCAGTAAAGTCAGATTTATCTCAGATTGAAAGAGCTTTCAGAAATTTGAAATATGGTAAAAGGAGAATGGGAAAGATGAAGGTGTTAATAAGAGGTGGGTGGAGGTGGAGTTGAAAGGGAGAGGGAGAAAGAGAAGATGTCATATTGTAGATCAGAAGTCCTTGCCTGACTTCTTGAGGAGTTTTCATACTACATTTCTTGAGATAAAGTGACATTCCATGCAATCTTGAACCTGTGCTCCAGGTATTAGTGAATTCACTCTGCCCTGTTTATTTAGGTCATCAGGGTCCCTGAGCTGTCCCACTTTACCTTCTCATCTATACCTTATGCAACTTTATGGTCATTGGCTTGAGTCTGGCTTTCTTCAGTCTTATTATTCTCTGCTTTGCCTTCCATTTTCTTAGAGTCTTCTGTGCCTTCCAAGATAAAAATTAAATCCCTATCCATGCAAAAAGCAAATAAAACACCAATACCTTCTCCCAGGTGGCTTAAGAGCATGATTTCACTCTGGGATTTCTCAATAAGAGCCTGGTTCAGGGAGCCATCTATTTCATTTGTACAAGGACCTTAGGGAGAATTTCAACATTTAGACTTTCCTGAAGTATGAAAGGTACTCCTATCAAATTTAACCCAGAATAGTAGGTTGTATTTTTATATCCAAAAAGTGATTTAAGCACCAAACGTGAATCCTCCATGTCTCTTAAACTTCAAATGACAGAAATGGGTTGCTTGAGAATGGCAGACACAATGTGATATTCAAGAACTATGTCTCTGGTTGTTGCAATTGATAGCCATTTTTCAGGGACTACTGTCTTTGGCTGTTGCAATTTATAACCATTTTCTCTCCCATTAGAGTTGTAGGCAAATCTTGGGTCTACAGATGTTAGTCAAGCAGACAATACAAGAGTGACAAAGGGAAGGTTTAAAGCTAATTTTGAGATAGTTCTGTGACAGGGGCTCATGAATAAAATGTGAAATTAATTATAAGAGTGAGTATATACAGATTTAAAAGCAAGATACAGAGAGTTCAGGGAAAAAAAAAGATTCCTTATAAGACCTGAGACAACAAATGTAATGCAGTTTGAATCACTGGAATAAGATAGTGGGTAACTTATGTTTTCTGCATCAAATAGCTGGTGAGCTATTTAAAATGTAAATGACTATACCTCACCCCATAATTTCAGAAACAAAATTTCCGGGGATAGGCTCCAGGAGTCTATTTTGTTCAGGAAATTACCCCGGTAACCTTTATATAACTTAAAATTGGGGACACTTTCATAGTCCATAATATTCATTTCCTTCCAACTATTTTCTAACTAGGAAACTACTAGAGAAGAGGTCCTTTGTTGGAATTGCATAATTTGGGGAACATGATTGATGTCAAAGCATTGTATGATTTATGAGTTACTCATTTAAAGAATTAAGAAGAGCAGGGGGCAAGACACCTGGATGGCTCAGCAGTTGAGCATCTGCCTTTGACTCAAGGCATGCTGCCAGGGTTCCAGGATCTCTCCCTTGCAGGAAGCCTGCTTCTCCCTCTGCCTATGTCTCTCTCTCTCTCTCTTTCTCTCTCTGTCTCTGTCTCTCATGAATAAATAGAATCTTAAAAAAAAAAACACAAAGGGGGGCAAGAGGCAGGTTGCTAATGGTAACCATGGCCTCAGAGTTTTATTGCCATGCACATATGAAGAAAATAGAAGTTAAGATCTGCCTTTTAAAAAAATCATAGCAGGCGTGCCTAGATGGCTCCGTTAGTTAGGTGTTCAACTCTTGATTTCGGCTCAGGTCATGAATTTGGGGTCATGAGATGGAGCTCCACTCCAGGTTCTGTGCTCAATGAGGAATCTACTGGAGATTTTCTCTCTTCTTCTCTCTCTGCCCCCCCTCCCACTCACACACTCTCTAAATAAATAAGTAAATAAATAGGCTCCTAAAAAAATAGCAGGAAAGAACAAATTAAATAAAACTAAAAGATAAAATATGCAAAAAAAATCTACTATTGTGAGTTGATGATGAAATAAAAACAAGGTTTATGTATTAGATTATTAAATCTTCAGTGGGAGAACATAGAAAAAGATGCACCATAAATTTCAGAAACTCCAAAAATGCTCTTTCCATGAGATAAGGGCAACAGAATGTTGTTGAAGACATTTAAATAGATGCCAGAATTGTTGATCATGAAAAAATATGGGTGGCCCATGTACAACAATGTCATTACAGTATGCCAATACCCCTGGGATGTCAGCCAAAATGGAGGTAATTTTCTGAAAACAGCTCAGTCTTGAACTTAATCCAAAAGGCATCCATTCATAACAAAGTATCCCTTTCAAGAAAGGAAAAGGCTATGCCAGGAAAAGGATCTCTGTTGATATATTTCCATCATAAAAATAAACAGTGCACACCACTAAGAAAACATTCATTTGGAACAAATTTTAAACACACCTAAACAAAATTATTTAGAATATCTGCAATTACAAAAAGTTATTTGTTTGCTTTTGTGTAAGATGATTTTTAAGTGACAGAGAAAGAACATAAATAACAAAGAGAAGACTCTGAAACCCCAAGCTCTATTGAATTTATGTGTGAGATAATTTAAAATTCAATCCAGCTTCTCTGCTTTCATAATCATATAGTAATGTTAAAATCCAAACACTGAATCTGATCAGGAAATGAGATTGATTATTCATATCCAGCTTAAATCCTTCTAGTCCTGAGAGAAATTATTGTGAAGAATAAAAATCACAGAGTGGTAAAGAAATAACCATATCATGAATGTTTTACTTAGGTAAAGCTCATTTGGCCCTAGAGTTGACAATTAGTTAATATTACTGCTCTCTTTCAAAGAATTGAAGAATTAATCTGTATCTACTAGAATGTTAAAGTATTTAAACATTTATTGTTGCTATTGCTTCATTAATCCATTCAAACATGACATTCATTGAATGCCTTTTAAGTGTCAGGGTCTACACTAGATAATAGGGATAAAGAGAAACACAGACTCTAGGGAAGGAAGGAGTGAACTGTAAGCATGATAGGTATATGTGTATAAAAATTATATTCTTCAGGGTTGTATATGTGTTTCAATATGTAATTACCTGTAAAAGGATATCTGTGTATGTATTTACATATAATATGTAATGAATTAATAAATTATAAAATTATTATAAATAAGAATACAATGAGTAATTTTTTCCCATGGAACAATACAAGACTTGTTTCTGGAAGATGGTGATTAAATAAATAAAATAAAGTAAAAATTAATCAGATTACAATCTGCAGAAAAGGAGAAAGAAGAGAAATAGAAAATTCTTTGAGATGAATGAAAACAAAAAGGAGACAACATATAACTCAGGGGATATAGCTAAAGTAGTAATATTAGAAGAAACTTTATAGCCATAAACATCTATATTAAAAGGGAACATGGGGTGCCTGGGTGGCTCAGTCAGTTAAGCATCGACTCTTGCTTTCAGCTCAGGTTGTGATCTCAAGGTTGTGAGGAATTGAGCCCTGTGTTGGGCTCCATGCTCAGGGTGGGGTCTGCTTCAAATCAGTAACCTAAGTTTCCAATTTCAGAAATTAGAAAAAGCTAAACCTAAACCTAGAAGAAAGAAATAATAATAAAGTCTGATGGAAGTAAATTAAGTAGAGAGTAGAAAAATAATAGAGAAAATAGACAACAATAAAAAAAAATCATTTCCTAGAAAACTCTAGCAAAATTGAAAATCCATTAGCTAGATGGACCAAGAAAAAAAAAAAAGAGAGAGAGAGAGAATTCTCAAATTACTAAAATAAGTACTGGGAGAGGGAACATCACTATGGAACTCACAGAAATAAAAGGTATTAAAAAAATACCTTTATAAAAGGTATTTTTATAAAATATATAAAAGATATTTATATATTTTATATAAAATATATAAAAGGTTATAAAAGAAAAGTATGAACAGCTGTATGTAAACGTGTTAGGTCAGTCAGAAAAAATGAATACATTCCCAGAAAAGTTTCTACCACTGGAACTGACTCAAGAAGAAACAGAAAATCTGAATGGTCATTTAAAAACTAAAGATTTCTAAATAATAGTAATAAAAAATCTTCCAGAAAGAAACATCTAAGCCTACATGCTTTCCTGGGATGGTTCTACCACTAATACAATTCTTCACAAATTCTTCCAAAAAAATAAGAGAGAAGACTTCTCAATTCATTCTATAAAGCCAATGTTACTCTGATCCCCAAACCACGCAAACACATGACAAGAAAACATCAAAGACCTCTCTGCATATAGACACAAAAAAAATCTTCAACAAAATATTAACAAACCACATCCAGCAACATAAGAAATAATTTTATACATTACAAGTGAGATTTAGCCAAGGAACAAAATGGTTTATCACCCAAAACTGATCAAGATAATACCTCATATGGATAGAATAAGAGATAAATATCCACGTAATTATTTCAAAAAGGAATGTACATGACTTATTGAATGCTCACAACCTGCCAGGCATTGCTAGACACTTCCCAGTGCAGACAGATGGGGATTTACAGGGGTAAATGTTTAACATGACCTTAGGTTTACTGAAAATGAAGAAAGATTTGATTCATATTCCTAAACTTGAGAAGGGTAAGGGCAGATACGAATATAGGAGGAACTGGAATTAGGTTTTCTAACAGAGACTACCTCTCATTTTGACCCCTACGTGTTCACTCCATTATCTCTACTGAAATAATAAAGGATAGCAAAGAGCATACCATATGCAGCTCAGACTCCAATCCCAACGGATTCCATTAAAAGAATGAACTTTTTCCGTGCTTAAGTGATGTAATATAAACGTCCTAGACAGCAATGCGAAAAGCCAGCTGGCACTATGTAGTTTGGGGAAAGTTGCTTAGTCTGTGTTATCCTCAGCTTCCTCCACTGTAAAAAGCTGATCACAGTGTATGCTCGCCTATCTCATGTGGTTGCTGAGAAGATCAGATGGATTGTTGTTTATGAAAACTCTCTGTCAGCATGTAATCTTTCACATATATTGGATGTGCTTAAAAAAAAAAAAATCAGATAGCCAGAAGGAAAGTTGCCATTCAAGATTATTTTGGACTTTTAGAATTTGCCCTGGGAGAAGTTACTTATTTGTTCAAGAATGCAACTTTATTGACTTTTTTAATGTTTGTTTATAAAAAAAACACACCTTCCCAATCTCAACTGAATGGAAAAACTGAGATAGGTGAGAAATGCATTGCTTTGCCTGATAAAGTAATAGGAATTTTAAGAGAAGGAAACTGGACCTCTGGGTTGAAGGGAAAGGTTGCACTATTGGTTCTTTTATTCTCTCATTGTTAAGTGATTTCAGTTTAGGTCATGATCTCAGCCTCCTGATATCGAGTCCTGCATCCTGCTCTGAGCTTAGCAGGGAGTCTGCTTGATATTTTCTCTCTCCTTTTGCCCCTCCCTGCCTCTCTCTCTCTCTCTCTCTCTCTCTCTGTCTCAAGTAGATAAATAAAATCTTTTAAAAAATTAGTAACTATATAATCCAACATCTTTATTGAAGAAGGTAGGTCTCTACAGGGAACCAACAGCTAGCAACTGTATTTATAGCATGTGATGTTTGGCCATCTACATTTAAGTATTATTTTTTTTACACCTATTTGGTAATGGCAACTCACATTGATTTATGGAAGTTTAAGTATGGACATCTGCTCTCCTCTATTTCTGCCCACCACCCACCCTCATCCTCCAAGACAGAATTATTTCTCTTTCCTAGCTTGTACCAATAGAGCCCTGTTGTGAATATATTCATCCAATTTAACCAGTGTATCAGCATTTCCATAAATTTAACCCAGCACTGATGAGATCAGTGAATTGAGAGATAACTAAGATGTAAAATTAAAAGAAAAAAGAAATGAAGTGTAGTTGAGAGTGATTATGAATTAATTCAGTTTTTTTTCTTTTATATCTGCAGTATTTAGAGGGGGGCGGGGGTTGGGGGAATGGAGAAACTGATGTTAACAGACCAGCTTTGAGTTGGGAGTCTCACAGTCATTGAATCTTCAGAAAGCATGTGAGAGATAACATGATTAAACTCATTTTAGGAACAAATCTACTGAGTTTCAGAGAGATTTGATTACTTCTAGAAGTTTACATAACAAATTAAAGAAGATCATAATGTTCAACTTTCGTTTCACCAGAAAATCCTTGTGAGTTCCTTCTGCGCATAAAATAAACCCCTAATTTCTACCCTTTTTGGAAAATAAGCATCAGGCAGCTACTTTATGCAGTATTTAAATTTGGAATTTAATGTATTTATAATGATAGCAAATATATTTTAAAGCTATAAAAAGGTAATATATTGTTTGAGAGACACTTTGAGGAACAAAGTTGTTTTTTCACTGTTTTTGTTGTTTTACTATGTGATGTGGGAAGTCAGACAACAAGGAATAAATCTATCTTCTTTTCAAAAATCAATCACTTACCTGGTGTTCATAATGTATACATTTGATTATCACTGACAAAACATAGCTTTCGCTATTTAAAAAATAATTGTAGAATAATTTTGATAACAGAGTATTATAAAACTAAAAAGTATATAAGCATCTGTTATATATAAATATATAATTATTTATATGTATAAGTCATAAACAAAATACTCTCCTTTCCAAAAGATTTCACATAGGAGACAAACTCTCAGTTCTTCACTATAATCAGAGATCATTCTTACATGTACAGGTGTAGCTTTCGGGCCACTGTGACATTTCATTGAGCCTTTGTTCTTGGACAGACATGTTTCTAAGCATATTGTGTTCTTTAGCCTTAAATAGTTTTGTTTTGTTTGGATCTTATCTTGATGTGGGGAAAAAGATATTTCACTCCATGAGGTACATTTCTAAATGACGTTCCAGAAATAGATCAAATAAGCGAATTATTTGCATGGATTGGTTCAAATGAGAGAATAATGTGCTCCTACAGCCTCTTTGTCTTGTCTTACCTTCCCACACTAGAAGTTGTTGAAAGATCCAGTGCCACTCATATATTCATCAGAGAAAGGTTTCCAGACCAAAACAGAGTATCTTCTTCAATTTAACAATTAGTATCTAAAAAAAAAAAAAAACAATTAGTATCTAGAAATATTATGCATAACTTCTGAGGGATATGGTACAATGAATCAGTAAAGATTTTTGGCCTAAAATATACATCAGGCTTTTTTTTCTGGTTAATTGTGTTTGTTTCACTGATTAATTCAGAAACTTCAAAATAAAATACCTTTCCCTGGTGTCCCTGAATATTATTGACAAAATTAGTAGAAAAGTTCTAAAAATCGTGTCCATGTCCATGTTTTCCTGATTTGAACAAATTTTAGATACTAAGTAGCTAATCCCCATTGTCTTAGTTTAGTGGCTTTTGTGGAATTGTGTGTGTGTGTATGTGTGTGTGCATCAATGCACACTCTTGTCTTTAGCATGAATTTCAGTATCTTCCTTTTAACAAATGGAACATGGCTGGCATTTAAGAAAGCGTTGATTTACTTTTGCATGTCAAGTATGGAAATATAGCTTTTCCCTCACACACTGACTAATGAGCCTGTCAGTAGAATGGTGTTTTACAGAGTTTTATGCAACAAAGGACTAGTGGCTACTTTTTATTCTATACTCAAAGCAGCAAAACATGGCAAGCAGAACCAAAATGTCAAGTGTAATCTATCATGACTCAATTACATGTGACAAGAAACATAAAAGGAAAAAAATATATTATTAGATAAATCTAAAAGAGCACATTAGATGGTGGGAAGATTTTTATTTATTCCTCATAGTGCATTATTTGCCAGCAATAAATAAATATATCTAGTCAATTTCCCTAAATTATAATTATGATTCATACAAATATTATACTATTCTCCATCTTCTTCCCTTTGATTATGATAAGAAAGTAAAATTTCTTAAAATTTTCCACTAATTCTTTCAAATAAGATAGTAATAGGAAGAGACTGTATTTATTACAAGAAATATCTGAGATGCGTAGTTTCAATATCAACTTGTCAATAAAATGTGAGAAGTCAAAATTGTTACAATTTCCTAGAGCCAGTAGTGGCAATTTCAGACAAAAGAAAAAAAAAGTTCATTTAGCCAGACGTCTGAGAGGAAATTGAACATACAAATCTCAGTCAATATTTTCATGTTGACTTGGGAAGCAACCATCATGAACTATCCCAGTAGGACATTTTGGATTCAGATATTTTCAAAGTTGAAACAGAATCTAATAAAGCAATAGTGGGCTTCTGGAAGGTTTTTGTCAATATTTCTTCCAAAACAATACCCAGTATCAAATATAAGTTACTTTACTCAGATTTTCTATAGCAAGTTTCATCTGCAGTGTGCTTTCAAACATAGAGGTAGTCACTTGTCAGATATTGCAGAATTAGTGGAAACATCTGAAGCCTAGAGCTGCATTTTCCAACAAGGTAGCCACGAGTCATATATGGATATATAAATTTAAGTTTAAATTAGTTAAAGTTAAATAAAACCTAAAAATATTTTTTGCTATTTTATTATTATTTTTTATAAATTTATTTATATTGGTGTTCAATTTGCCAACATATAGAATAACACCCAGTGCTTATCCCGTCAAGTGCCCCCCTCAGTGCCCGTCATCCAGTCACCCCCTACCCCCTGCCCTCCTCCCCTTCCACCATCCCTAGTTCGTTTCCCAGAGTTAGGAGTCTTTCATGTTCTGTCTCCCTTTGTGATATCAGAATTTTTTTTTTTCTGTAGTTCCTCAAATGGTCTTATAAGTGTGTGGAAAGCAGATTGTTGGAAATATTTGGTGAACTGCAATACTGCTCATCACAGAGAAAGGAGAAGCAAAGGAAACATAAATGGACTGAGCATGCTGAGTAAAATGCAAGCCAAGCATTGTTCAGGGAGGTCTAATGACAGGGAGAGAAGCACTTCTAGCAGACAATGCAAACACCTGGCTGCCCAAGCATGGGTACCCTAGCCCTGTCTCACACGATCACCACTCTCTCCTCCAAATATCTCAAACCAGTCTCCCCTTGCTTTCTGAAGCCATTTTCAGACTATCTTGGAAATCCTCTTGTGCTTCAAAAGCCTTATTATATAAGTAAAAAAATTATTTATATTCTCTTGGGATGTGTGTGGCATCATCAGTGTTGACATCTGAACCAGATTTGGGGTTTTCTTCTGGATGTCTACAACAGATTGTATTAGTACTATAAATGATTAATCCAGGAACAGTTTAGGATACAATTTATCATTTCTAAATATGGTGACTTTTAGAGACATCACATATTTGATTCACTCAAAGATTTCTATATTTAGAACCATAGAGGATAATTCACACTCCGTAACATCACTTAGTAGGTACATTTGATAAGGAGAGATTCTCACAATATCCATCTTAAGGATCACAAAAGGGGACTTGAAACTTCATTTATTCAGACTCTTGTCACTGAATGTTGTCATACGTGTAATAATTACAGAGAATGTACTCAGCCCATGACTGCCAATAATGGAAATGTTCCAACTACCTTCCTTAGTCTCTTCTGTTTTCCTGACACCTAACATAAATCACATGGGTTTAATCCCATTTCCTCCTGTAATATTGTCAAAAGTAATATAGAACAGTTATCTCCAAAAATAACTCTTCATGTACTTTAAGGAAAATTCTAAGAAATACTTCATCTATCACCCCCACCTCCAGCTACCAACTAAATCTCTTTTAGCCTATATTCCTAAATACTGTTTGCCAGGTCACTAGCCATTTTAATGTATCCCTTCTGGATTTTTGTTTTCCAGGTCCTTTTCATCTTTTGTGAGATACGGGTTCTGCAGCTAGGCACTGTTTCAGTGATTTAGTGATAGTGAAAGTTAATGAACAGATCAATAAAAAATAATATCTGTTGGTTCCCTTTTTTGTATCAGACACTATTCTATTTTTTCTTTTTTCTTACATATTTTTTATTGGAGTTCGATTTGCCAACATATAGTATAACACCCAGTGCCCATCCCATCCAGTGCCCCCCTCAGTGCCCGTCACCCACTCTTCTAAATACCAAAGTCTTTAGAGCTTTATTTTTGGACTTTTCCATTCCTCTCTTGTTCTTACTATAACATACATTTATAGGCATAAAGAGAATTTACATGCTTAAGGAAACTTCTTTTTTTCTTCCCTATCTCTAGAAGTATCGTTCTTTCCCCCATTCTTCTTTTCATAGAAGGATGAACCATTCACTTTAGCCCTGTTCAACCTTCACTGAGTCTCAGTGAGGGTAGAGACAAACTTAGTAAAAGGCATACCTTGGACAAAAACGGAAGTAGCATTTGCTGATGAAAACAAATATTTGTTATATTGTCTAGGCAACTTTTGCCCTTGTTTTTATCATCAAATTCTTGCTCCAATTCTGTTTGCACTACTGCCTTTTAAAAATGACCAAATATACTACTATTCTATGATCTTTTTACTTAAAGTTTATACTCATTTTAAATCGAACTGTTTCAGGTTCCTAGAAAGGAAATCCACTCAAATTTTAATTTTGAGTGGAAATTTAAATTTGAGTGAATTTTAAAGAGACATTTTGTACCATAGAAGCTTCATGAGAACACAGTAAAAAATAGACAAGCAAGCCACAAGGAAGGATAGAAATTGGCAGTCCCGTGTCTCTTTCTTCACTCCATCGATGACTCTCTCTCTCCCCATGTTTACTCTGTAAACTTCTCTGTCTACCTCATATAGAGTGTGGGTGTTTCTGTTGTTTTGGTAATTTATCTTGTACTTGACTTAGAATAGCCATCCCAGCCTCAAATTGCAAATAGTATCTCAAGCTTATCTTTTGCCCCAACGGGCAAAAGTTTTGCATCTCATTTTAGACCTTGACTGATCAGAACTTTTTGCAAGCCAATCATGCATAGTTCTAGATTTAGAATAATGCATCCAAACTTGATCTAAACACCTACTGATGGAGTATAAGGAGGAACAGAATATGTAAAGCAAAAACATTTCCTACTCCAGGTCTTTGTCTGGTGGTTAAATACAGTTAAATCTTAGAGAAATAAATGATATTAACCTCCAGGTGAGAAGGACGTGTGGTGGTATGAAAGGAGAAACAAGCATTCTAATACAGACTGCAATCTGTACAGGCAATCACTATTGCCTAAGATCATGCTAGTCTGAGGTTTATCTCAGTCAAGATGATAGTAATTTTCTGGAGCTTTATAACTAAAAAGAGTTAAAAGATTGAGACTGAAATACTCATTTTAGATCTGAAAAGTAAAATGTACCTTGAAATAATAGAGAAGTTTAAAAAGGATAACCCATATGGTACAACTCATATATGGCCTGAAGAAAAGTGCTTTGCAGCAGATAATTCAGAGATATCCTACAGATTGTGTATAATCTCGGAGAATTTAAGGCTTCAATAAAAAGATTGATCAGATGGACCTCATACCCGAATATCAATTCTGAATGAACCATACCAAACACCTACTGACCTGAAATGATTAGGATTTCTTCTAGATGACTAGGTTTCAGGGTGTCTGATTAGCACAAACTATCAAAAGAGCCAGCTTTTTTCTGGGGCCTGGAATAATATTGTTAAGAGCATATGAGATACATTTTCCAATATGTTCATGAGCATATTTTATATGCTGTAATAAGATACTTGATAATACTGCCACACCACAGAAATTCAAAGTCAAATAATAGACTTCAAAAACAATCCCTAAATAAACATTAATCATACTGTGTTTGCATTATATGAAATGAAAATAATAGCAATCAAAGCCCAGAAATGCCTGTGCAGAGATCTTTTTTTTTTTTTTAAATAAATGTTCCTCAGCTCCATAATTGTAACTATTTCGGATATCGATATCTTATTTAGCGTTGTCACAGGATTGCTTGCATAAAGAGCACTTCTGAACTTACCTTTTCCTACAAGTAAAGTTACTACTATTTGCAGAACTTCATCTTGGCCATCTGGTTCACCAGACATAGTCACTTTATTAATGTACACATTTCAAAGAAGGCTTTCTATATGCAAGTTGTTATTGTAAATTATGGTTTCATTAGAGGCTCAAAAATCTGATAACTATCTTAGTCTGCATGGATAAATACCTCACCTTAAAAAGTTGCAGAAAATAAAAAAATAAAAAGTTGCATGTAGTTTGCCATTTTCCAAATATCCTAGGCAGCAGTGCAAAAATTGTAACAAGAGGCAACTATATAATTATCTTATTTTAAAACAAATAAAAATTTCTAACCAATAGCTGAAGCTGAGTTTTACTCTCATCTCTGAAAATAAACCAGGATATACAAGCTTTGTTAGTATTTTGGACCTGAACCTGAGACTGTTCAGTAATTATACAAAATAAAAAAAATTTTATCTCCCTCTCTATATATACATAGATATATGTAGATATATACATATTTACATGTGAGAAATTACAATAAATTTTAATATAGTATTTTGGGTTTCATACCAGAAGAATATAGTGGGTATATTGAGGATATTTTTAAAGTGAAACTTATTTATTTTGAGATAATTGTAAATTTACATGCCTTTGAAGGACATAATAACTACCAAATTTTGCCCAGTGGTAATCATGTTGCAAAACTATGGTATAATATAACATCCAAAATATTGGAAGTGAAACAGCTGAGATGCAGAAGATTTCCATCACAAGATGTTGCCCTCTTATAGCCACTCTCACATCACACCTGCCCTCACTCCTCTTCTTGGCTGGCAACCACTCATCTGTTCTTCATCTCTATAATTTTGTCATTTTGAGGATATTACAGACATGGAATCATACAGTATATAACATTTAGAATTGAACTTTCAATGAGCACCATTTGCTGGAGATTTATAGAGGTTGTCATATAGTGTGTTCCTTTGAATTGCTGAATTGTACACCACGGTATGGATGGCTCACAGGGTCCATGTAACTAGTCACTTGGTGAAGATATTTAGGTTGTTTCCAACTTTTGGCAATTACGCATAATACTGCTGTAAACATTTGTGTACAGGTTTATGCATGAACATATGTATTAATTTTTCTGAGATAAAAGCTTAAGATTACAATTGCTAGTTTATGGCTACGTGTTTTGTTTTGTTTTTTGTTTTGTTTTGTTTTAGAAATCAGCTATTTCTACAGTGGCTGCACCATTCTACATTCCCACCAGCAATATAAGAATGATCATTTCTCTGCATTTATCCTTGCATCTAGTGATGTTTGGTCACTCTTTTCATTTCAGCCATTTTAATCACAGTGTAGCAAAACATTGTGGTTTTAATTTGCATTTCCCTAATGGCTAATGATGTTAATCATTTTTCCATGTCATTATTTGCCATATGTATATCCTGTTGTTGAAATGTCTGTTCATATCTTTTGATCTTTTTCTAATTAAATTGCTTATTGATAGTTCTTTATATGCTCTAGATACTAGTACTTTAGCAGATGTATAGTTTAAACATGTTTTTCTCTGGATGCCTGGATGGCTCAATGGTTGACCTTCTGCCTCAGAATCAGGTCAGGATGCTGGACTTCCAGGATCAAGTCCCTCACTGGGCTTCCTGTGGGGAGCCTGCTTCTCTGTCTGCCATTGTCTCTTCCTCTCTCTGTCTCTCTGTGTCTCTCATGAGTAAATAAATAAAATCCTAAAAAAACTAAATAACCATGTCTTTCTCTACTCTATAGCTCTATAGCTTGTATTTTGCCTTAATTGCATCTTTCCCAAAATAAATTTTTTAACTTGGTGAAATCTATTATTTTTTTTTCCATTTATGGTTTGTATTTTAATGTCAAGGTTAAAATTTCTTTGCAAAAATAAATAAATACATACATACATACATGCATACATACATAAAATTTCTTTGCCTGACCTTAGGTCCCAAAGATTTTTCTCTTATACTTGTTTTCTAAAAGTTTTATAGTGTTATGTTTATGAATTTTTTTGCTATTATTTTTTTAAGTCTGTGTTCATGAAGGATATTGTTGTGGTATTTTGATTTTTGTAGACATTATCTAGTTTTATATTAATGTAATATCAGCTTCATAAAATTAATTAGAATGTGTTTTCTCCTATTCTTTATCCTAGAAGAGATTAAATAGAGTGGAGATTAGTTATTTTCTAAACATTTGGTCAAATTCTCCAGTGAAAAGACTTGGACTTGAGATAATATTTAAGTTATTAATTCATTTCCTTTGTAGTTACAACACAATTCTGTTTCTAGTTTTTAACTAGAGGCTGTGAAATTTTTCCTATTACAATCATTTTTATTATCAAATAAATATTTGCAGGAAAAAATATTCTTACTTCCATTAACAGATTTCCTCTTTAAATGGTAATGCATGAAAAATAAATTTTAAAATGTAGTGCTGGGACAAAATGTCATCATCCTTGAGAGGTTGCTGTTTGCCCTTTTTCTTGATGATAATTATGGAATATATGCCATTACTAATTTTGACGTGGCTGTCAGGAAGCTCAGGGCCATATTTAATCCTCAGTTACAACAACATGCTTTCCCTCATGGTAAGCAAATGGACTTCCTCTTTCTTTCCTTCTAAGTTACTTTTTAATTCATATCCCAATATTAGTAGTATATTTTATCATATGTCATGATTAGGCTCATAACCTTTTTTAAAGGAGAGAAATAGTAAATAAAATAGGTTACTTGATGTGGCATATGCAAAGATGCTTTACTCAGATCCTCCTCAAAATAGAACTTCTATGAGACTGTGAGGAGGAATACCTTTTGCAGAGATGCAATCATGGATATTGGCCCATAACCTTGGGATTCACATGCCTGTCACATATCATACCACCTAGAAGCTGCTGGTCAGCTAAAACGTGGGAATAGCCTGATGAAGTGCAACTCAGAAGCAATACCACCAGGGAATGAGTCTCCATCTCCTAGGGAACAGTATGTGTTTCTAATCAGAACTTTCATTTGGTATCGTGTCCCCAGTAGGGACGCATGGGTTTGAGGACCAAGGAGTTGAGTAGGAGTGGCCCCAGTTAAGCACTCACGATGATCCACTAGCTAACTGTGCCATCCTCACACCTACTATTCTAGTTGATTCAGGCATACGGTGCTTGGTCCACAAAGAGGACATTCACCTGGAGGCTGTAGCAATGGTCCCACTGAATGGCCTATAGCTTTTGCCTAGTACCTTGTGCACCAGGTAGTGCTCTCAACAAACCTTGTACTCTTAACTCTGACTCAGTGTCCACTTCCACAGGAATCTACCTGTTGATGCTTAACCTATGTATATTCTATGCCTCTCTAAATCAGTGGCTTACATCATGTGTTTTTCTAACTCATCAGTCTTTTAAAACTTTTTTTTTTTTTTTTGAGAAAGAAAGAAAGCACATTCATGGTCCACTGGAGTGGGAGGGGTGGGAAGGTGAGGGGATCACAGGGAGATGAGAAAGAGAATTTTAATTGATAAGGGGCTGGATCTCATGACCAGGAGATTGTGACCTGAGACCACACGAAGAGTCCACTGCTTAGCCACCAAGAAGCCCCAGTCTTCTAAAATTTTTATTTATAGTACAGGAAATATGCTTTTTCTCTGACCCAAACCCAATATCATTTCCCTGAACTGAAACCCAATATTTGTACACATGTTTCTTATGAAATATACATAGTGTGTATTACATGGAGTAATTTGATTAGATAAAAAAATTGAGTCTAATAGTTTGAATTACAGCCCTAGAAAGATCACCATAGTGATAAGCAAATAAGCCTGTATATAAGAGACAGTCAATAAAATGTGTAGAATGAAACCAACTGTTGATAACACAGTTTTACTTTGCTTCCCCTATAAACATTAAAGATTCGGTTTTGATTCTGGAATAAACTACAACTATCTAAAACAAAAAATACAAAAAACTTTCACAAAACAATACTTATGCCATCATCAAGTAAGCCTTGATGTTGAATTCAAAACAGTTACTCTTACCTTATTGAAGCAAAATAAACATGGTGATATTTTTCTTATCAGCATAAAAGTGTGACTCATCACAATAAAATGAATACTGTACTAATATTAATAATATATGTGAATTCTGCTGACTCACATATAACATTCACACAATTTATAAAATTATTATTTGCTTTAATTATTCTTTTTACTCATGATTACTGAATTCCTCTTTATTGCTTTGCTTATATTTGAATTTTCCAATTGACTTGTATTCATGACCAATTGTTTTTTTTTTTTATCTTACACTATAATTTTAAGGATTTTGACACATGCATATAATTATCTGATTTGGAAAAAGTGTATGTGCATGTATGCATGTGTTTCTAAAGAAATTCATTGAAAAACCCACATCATATTCAATCATTTTGCATTTTTAAATCTTTTGCTTTTAAAGGTTGACTTCTATTGATGATCTTTTATGAAAGCCTTTTATTACTCTCCAGAATTTACTGCTCCTCTTACTCTGCTCACTAGGAGCTGAACTTTCAGTATTGCCAGCTCACTCTCACTTGAAATATTAGTAGTTGTGATCTGTGTTTGTCAAAAAACTGTTTCAAAATATGACAGTCATTATATCATCCACATTTCTTAAATTTGTAGGTGGCTTTGATTTAGAGACCAGATTATTTGTTTGACTTATGATTTGTGAACAATTGGAATCAAGTTCATATACACAGAGAGCCTTGTGGCACTAAATAATTGCCAGGAGACTCATTTTGTGTATGTACTTGAAATTAGATAAGATGATTTTCTCTAATTTAAGATAGAACTCAAAAATGCCTATAATGATAAGATTGAAATTTTTCATCTCCTTGTTTATGTTTTACTCTAATATGGTAATTAGTTTAGATTTTTTTTCCTCCTCAGATTACAACGATTTATTACAAGACTCTAAAATGCATTCCTGGGATCGGTAATACTATTATCTTTAAAGACTATATTTTTGCAGATAGAGCCTGAATGATAGTCAAGGAATTTCTGGGAAATCATAATTTTATACATTTACCTTTGATTTTCTAAAAATAACATTATGCAATAGCTACAAAAATAATATTTCATAAATGTATAATAATAAATGTATAATATAAAGTATCTTGTTATGTCTGTAGATGATTACTCTTGTGTCAACTGATGCCTTCAAAGATGTAGACCATTATGTAAAATGTTTCTCTTTGTTGCTGAAACTCTCATGGAAATGCTGTTATTCTTGCCATCTAGAATATGTGTTTAGATATGAATGTACTCTACTTTCACATGTCATTTGATACATGTTCATATATTCTCCCTCAGACGAACGAAATATTCTAACTAATAGAGCATCATTGTCATTTTAATGCTTTTAGACAAGGAATATGGATTGCCTGAAGAAGACTCATTTTTATCTCTGAGAAAAGAATATAATTTGTGTTGTCCACTAATGAGTTACAAGTCACTGCCACAGTATTGCACATCACATCGCTGAAAATGGTTTAACCTACTTCTAACCGATTTCCTGTGAAGTTCAGCTCACATCTATGACCTGATAAGATCTCATCGGTAGCCCATAATCTCTTGCTGGGGCAAGACTTAAACTACTTCAGTGCACATTGACTTTTCCACCTTTATGCCTGACATATTTCACTATGGTACCATGAAAATTAGTTTATTTATGTTTAATGCATGGCATCTGATAACACTTCCCTACCTTAGCAGTCAGTGTTTATCAAATGTCAGGTTTGCAGTTCTATCGATAATCTTTGTCTGTGGCTGATGCTTCCACAACTGTCAATAGCCTGATCTTTGAAAATATCATCTTGCATGGTGCTATAATACTGTAACATTTTTAGCTTTTTATTTTAGTGTAAAAATCTATGGCTCTTGACCCAGCTTCCTAACCCATGAAAATGTGTTTCTTTTTCCTAATACTTCAGTATTTCTCAATATTAAATATTTATCTGGATTATACAAAAGTTGGTTGGATAAAGAAATGAGATTTTCCTTAACGTTTTTTAATTCCTTGGGCATTTGGTTTAGCAAGCACTAAATTAGAAACAACAACAACAACAACAACAACAACAACAACAAAAAAAAACATTTCACTGCTTATCATTTGCTATCTTGGGGATTCTGCAGAGGTTAAAATTTAGTTTGATTGTACTGGGCATTTTTTCACAACTTTTCATTCAAAGAGAACAAGATAGAAAGAAGGAAGGTACACATAGGGAAGGAAAAGAGGGAGAGAAAGACTAATTTAGTATTGTTAAGTACAGATATTGGTTAAATTGTCTTGAATCAGAGCAATAAAAGCAGTGAATGGAGCAATGAGCAATAAGAGTAATTCCAGTAGTTTATGCAATTTGCCAGTAGTAACTGGAGAAAAGAAAAATACCTGAATGATTTTCTGAGTGTTTTTCTTAGTACTGATACCAAATTCTAATCAAGTGGTATTTAATAGGGATGTTAAGATTTGATTAAGTTGCTTAAATGTTCACACTCTCACTGGAGACAGATATGAATACAGAAGCCAGCCCTGAATTATTTATTAAGTATTTTTATATCATCTATTTATTCATGATTTTCAAGTACAAGAGGACCTCTTCGAATTTGTATTACCAGAGGCCAAAGCAGATATGCAGAGAGGGATCACCTTCTTTTTCAGGAAATTTGGCTTAGTATGGGTGAGAGGGCCAGTGGGTCTAAAGTCTGCTTGTAATAACAGCCAAGGGGAGCTGCATATTCTAATTGATGGGGGTAACTAAAAAGTCACCAAAGAAAGCAAAATTCTCATGCTGCCAAGATCTTTTGTAAAAAATGGTACCCAAGACAGCTATATCTTGATTTTTTCCATTATTCAATATAAGAAATTAATTGAAGGTATCTGTGCAGTAAAATAAATTGGTGTAAACATGCCCTCCAGTCACAGTAGGAACAAAAGCAGTCCTAGTTCATGAAGCTTGCTCAGTCCTACCATGTCTCTGGGTTGACTTTGTTACAACATCTGGCCAGTGAAGTTTTCTGATGGACCAGGACCATTGATCTCTACAGGTCTAGCCTTTTGCCCATCTGCCTCTTGAGGTGACCATAATCATGCTATGGTGACACACAGTATGATAATGCCATTTCTCTCCCCTGTGTTCTCCTCCATTTTCCAAAATTCCCTACAACTCTTTTAAAAGATAGAGAAGGTTCCATTTGAAACAGCCAATTGAGATTTGAAAACAAAACCAGCTCCTATAATATAATGTGGATGTTTATACTGCCTTTATCACTGCAGTGATGGGGATCCCTGGGTGGCCTTTGGCCCAGGGCGCGATCCTGGAGACCTGGGATCGAATCCCACGTCCAGCTCCCGGTGCATGAAGCCTGCTTCTCCCTCTGCCTATGTCTCTGCCTCTCTCTCTTTCTCTCTCTGTGAGTATCATAAATAAATAAAAATTAAAAAGATAAATAAATATCACTGCAGTGATGTTCTTAACTCTGAGAAGCTTATCTTCCTAATACTTCCCCCAAATACTCTATTATTATTATTTTGGGGGGGTCTTTTTTATTGGAATTTAATTTGCCAACATATACCATAACACCCGGTGGTCATCCCATCGAGTGCCCCCCTCAGTGCCTGTCACCCAGTCACCCCCATCGCCTGCCCACCTCCCTTTCCACCACCCTTTTATCCTTTTTTTTTATTTTATAAATTTATTTTTTATTGGCGTCCAATTTGCCAACATATAGAATAACACCCGGTGCTCATCCCATCAAGTATCCCCCTCAGTGCCTATCACCCAGCCCCAAATACTCTGTACACCTCTCTCCCAACTCAGGGAATCACTGGGATCTCCATTGCTTTTTGCCTTCTACCATCCATAGATTCCTCTTCTAAAGAAAAATATGAAAAAGGTAAAACTACACTGGAGTTAAAAGAGTTGAAAACAGGGTTTAATTCCCTGCATGGAGCCTGTGTCTCTGCCGATCTCTCTCTCTCTCTCTCTCTCTCTCTCTCTCTGTCTCTCATGAATAAATAAATAAAAATATTAAAAAAAGAAAACTGAATTTATATTGATTCCCTATCTAAAATAGAATGACAATAAAAGTATTTCTTGATATTTCATACAGTAGTCAAAAAGATCCATCACAGACCTATTCCAGATGATCATGTGTCTTGGAAAATGCATGACTGTGGCACTCTCACTATAAATTTTCTTAGATTTTAACATATCAACATTTAAATGAATAGGCAAATTGTATTTTCTGGTTTAAACTACTCATTATACGAAGTAGTCAAATGATTTGACAACCATACACAAAATTAAAGATACTAATGTGAGAGCAAGGGGATGAAATTATTAACCTTCCTACAATTAGTTTTTTTCTGCCATGTTTTAGAATAAAAATAGCAACAATACAATCAGATCTAAAAGGAGGTTTGCCAAGAATATTAAACATTCCTAAAAGTCTGTTTGAAATGTAGACTTAAATGTTTCATTGTTAAAGATTATCCTGATCAAAGGCACATATCATTCCTTGAGATCTAAGTAAGGCATCCTGACCAGCATGTCTACTAAAAACTGAGTATCCAAACACAAAATATTTTAGAGTGAAAAGGGTTTTGTACTTAAGTTAAATTAAACATTTATTTAAATAGATGTAATTTTATCTTTATTTCAGTATTTTAGGATTTTGATCACTTATGAAATGGATATTATCTTCAACTTATTGAAATGTATCGATACAATAATAAATTAAATGTATCGATAGCTTTGTTAATTTATAATAAATAATATAGCTATACTATATTATAAATTTATAAATTTATTTATTTATAAATAAATAATATAGCTAGACTAGGTGTAGGTGGTCAACGTTTTACTAATTAGTACTTATTCCGAAATATTTGAAGACCATTGCTTTACTATTGTAGCATTGCAGCTCTCTTTGATTTCTTAGATTAAACTAACCTTAACTTTTTGATGACAGTTTGACTTTGATTCTAAATACCTTTGATCCACTTTCTTATAAAGATTGAGTCAAGCGAGGAGTTCTTTTGAATTTTAATTTAAAAATGTCAACAATAACACTAATTTACGAACCAAGGTGTTCTACCTTTAACTAACAATATTAAAAGAAGCTTACTTTTTTTTTTTCCTCTGGCCCTCAATGCTTACCAAAATATCAAGTGAGAAAAGTAATATAAAAGATTTTATGAAGGCGATGTATTCTCTCAGTTCAATAAGATGCACTAAAAATTACCCTTTGATTATATAAATAAGCTTGATACTTCTATAGAATCATATTAATTCTCACTTCAGGGCATGAAGTCACTTTTCTAGAACTGAGGTTTGCCATGATACCACAAGCCTACAAAATGACATTCGAGAAACACTTGACTCTATAGTCACTCTAAGGATATTTTTGAGGCTCTCTCCACTGCAAGGCATTCTGTCCCATGAAGATCCAGGGCAACATTTCTCTGCAGTTTTACTTCTAGGAATAAGGATATTTGTTTTTAGAATTTGATTCCATTCAGGGCGCCTGGGTGGCTCAGTTGGTTAAGCCTCCTCCTTGGGCTCACATCATGATCCCAGGACTAGAGGGATCCTTGATCCCTTCATCCCATGATCAAGCCCCAGGTCAGGCTCTGTACTCAATGGGGAGCCTGCTTCTCTGTCTCCCTCTGCCCCTGCCTCTTCTCCTGCATATGCTCTCTCCCACTCACTCTCTCTGTCAAATAAATAAAATCTTTTAAAAAATAATTTTAAAATGTTTACGTCATTCAATTAAAGTATATTTCTTAGTATGTAGTTGTAAATAAGAAAGACAAGATACATGGTTACAGTGTATTGGAGAGACAGATAATTAATAGATGGGATAAGTAATAGCAAGTTGTTATATGTATTGCAAAGTTCTGGAAAAGGATAGAAGAGATGGGTTCTGGTTTTTACTGTTGGGGTATATCCAAGTTACACAGGGAGTTAGGAAAATTTGTCCAAAAGGTAGCAATTAGTAAAGAAAAGCAGATTAGAAAGTTAACAAAACAGCTTTAAAACTTAAGAAAGCCATTCCTGACAGGGGGAATAACTCAAGTGAAAGCTCTTTGTTGGAAGAGTTCATTGTCACTGGGTAATTGAATGGAAGAACCTGGGCCACTTGGGTGGCTGTAGTTGAGCATCTGCCTTTGGCCCAGGTCATGATCCCAAGGTCCTGGGATCGAGTCCCAACATCAGGCTCCCTGCATGGAGCCTGCTTCTCCTTCTGCCTGTGTCTCTGTCTCTCTCTGTGTGTCTCATGAATAAATAAATAAAATCCTTAAAAAATGAATGGAAGTAACTTGTATTTGAAGCATTAAAGGAAGAGAAGAAAACTGCTTATACCTAAATTTGGATAAATCATCAGTATCTCAAATGCAATGATCTTTGTATTTTTTTTCCATCATGCATAGGATTTTTTTTGCAGTGTAAGGCCATTTAAGCAGGGAATACCATAATATTAATTTTATTTTCATGATTTAAATAAAGAATAGATTGAACAAAAGCAGATACTCACCATGGGGAAACCAGTAAATAAGTTATTAAAGTAACCCACCATTTATTCATTATTCATTGCCATATAACAAATTACAACCAACTTAAAAGACTAAGCCATTATTTTTCAGTTTCTGTGAGTCAGGAGCCCTGACATGCCGTAGCTGGATCCTTTGCATAGAATCTCACAAAGCAGAAATAAAGGTGACAGCTGGGGTTGAAGTTTCATCTTCCAATTTCATGTATTTGTTAGCAGAATTGATTTCCTTGAAGCTGTAGAAGTTACAGCAGTCTTCATTTTTCAAAGACAGTAAGAAAGAGAATCTCTGATCTGCAGTCCCTCTTTTAAGGATCCAACTGTTTAGGCCAACCCTACCCAAAATGATCACCTTTTCGTTAACTAAAACTCAACTGACTGGGACCTTTATTGCATCTGTGAAATCCCTTTACCTTTTTCACCTGACATAACCTAATCGTGACACGATTTCTCATCATACTCCCAGGTTCCACCCACACTCAACAGGAGGGAGTTATATAAGGTGTGTACACCCAGGGAGCTCAAGCCTTGGAGGTCATCTGAGGATTATGTCTGCTACGGTTGCCCTCTCTCTCACACGCGAAATTTGTTCATTCTCTCCCAAGATAACATCCTAGGATCAACTTAATGTCCAAAAATCTTGTCTAAATGTCACCAACTCAAAGTCCAGAATCTTCTCCTTTAAATGAGATTGCATGAGGCTCCCCAGTGTAATCTTTATGCACAGATCCTGGGGCAAGACTCCTCTCTACCTGTGGGCCTATAAAATGGAAGAGTCCATTTATATCTCCACAACACTCCCAACAACAAGAAGAAGAAAAGCCTAGGAGAGCAGTGGTAGACATTTCACTTCAAACAGGAAGTAACTAAAGAGTAAGAAGAAGTCAACTGGTCCATAATACTTTTGAAATCCAATGAGTAAGTGTTGGATTTCCCTCAAATAGGTTTCAGTGCTGGGTGTAATCCTCTGGGCTCATGGCTGGGTTCTTGGTCCTAACATCTGACTGACTCTTTCTTACTTTTTCATGAAAGGTAGAACATGTTTGTAGTTTAGTGCGACTGCTTCCTACCAGCAGACTTCTTATGGACTCAAAAACCTTTCTTTCATTTTGCATTCTCCCTATTTTAGTCTACACTGTCAGTGTTTCTGCTGGAATAAATTTCTCAAAATCTTTGTGGGTCTTGTGTAGATTTCACTGATTTTCACTGTATTAAACCAAAGCCACATTAACATCTTTTTGAGATAATCCTGTCTCTATCTTTCACTTCTGCTCCAATGACTGAAGGACAATGCTTTAAGCTTCTAGAGGCCTCCTGGTTGAGGGCAGAAGGTATGTGAGGCACATCCTTAATCTCCTGAAAAGATAATTTCTGTGACTGACTACTCAGATCTTTTGCTTCATCTGAGGCTCTAACAAAACACTGTACTCACATATTTGTTTTTTTCTTATTCTAGGAATTTTTTTGCAGACATTTCTGATGTTTCAGCATCCTTGTCCTGTGGAAAGGAAGACAGTTTTTTTTTTTTCTTTTAATTATCCAGTCTGGTTCCTTTCTTTTTAATAGTTCTGCATTTAATATTTAATTTATCTTTCCTTTCATATTATATCATAAGCCCCCTTAACATTTTCCTTGATAATTTCCTTAGCTAAATATCCAGCTTTATCTCTTATAAATTTTGCTTTCCACATAGCTGCAAGACACAATTTCTTTAAGTTTTTGCCATTATATAACAAGTATCCCCCTTCTTGTTTCCCAACAGCAGAATATACTCCTCATTTCCTTCTGAGCCTGTTTTGACAGTGTTGGTAAAGTCCAGATTATGACTGGTAGTCTGAGTAGATAATACAGGTCTTATCTAAAGTGATTTAGGCTTTCCCTATCATGATCCTCAAAATTCTTCCTGGGTCTACCCACTTACCAGTTCCAAAACTGCTCCAACATTTTAGGTATTTATCACAGTTGCCTCCACTTCCAGCCATTAAAATCTGAGTAAGAAAATGGCACAAGTTCAGAAGGCTAAAACAATATACATTTACCACCCTGCAGTATTCATGAGTTGGAACCATATATGTATCTTGTCAGGGCCATAAAAGTACAGTGAAGATGTTGGTTAGGACTGCAATCTCAATGGGACTTGGGTACCCTTCTAAGCTTACTGGTTGTTGGTAGAAATCACTGCTTTATGATTGTAGGACTGAGGGCCTCAGCTCCTAGAGGCTGCCCATCAATCTCTGCCACATGGCCCTCTTCACGGGATGGCGGTTTGCTTCTGTAAGGCCAACAGGAGAGCTTCTTTGCTGCTTCTTGTTTTTTACCCCTAGAAACTCTTTTACAGGGATCAACTGATTAGGGCAAACCAACCCAGGGAAGCCTTCTTTTTGATTAAATTAATTCCAGCTGATTAGGGTCCTTGATTATATTCTTAAAATTCTTTTAGCTTTGCTACATAATGTAACCAAATCCAAATCATGGGAATGATAATATACCATATATATGTGTGTGTGTTATATCCACACTCAAGAGAAGGATGCTATAAGCTACAAAAATAAAAATAAAATTTATTTTATTTCAATGTTATTATCATTCATATCATCATCTGGAACTTGTGTAACAATTGGTGGCAATACCAGGGAGACTTCTTGAATCCTGTCTACTGCATATGGTATATAGACTCTATACCATGAACTAAACTGTAGTAGAGGTTATGAACTAAAATGTGGTAGAGGTTATGGAGAGAAGTTGATAGTTTTTATTATGTATTTTAGAGACAGATATGACATATTCTATTGGATAGGTCAGACGTGAAGGGCAAAAGAGATTAAACAATCAAGGATGATGATGGTAATATCACCACTCACCTAGGGTCAATTATAACGCCCAACTAAAATAAAATTCTATGTTTGTTTATAGCTTATAAATGCTATTCAGTAATAGAAATACATGTGTACCAGTTTTTGCACTGATTTCCATGACACCTGAACAAACATTTTAGCTACCATCTAACAAGTAAGTGTGCCATTCGAGAATGCATTTCTGTGTCTGTTGTGTGAATATCTCTATTCCTTTATATCTTCATGCCCTTATTTTTTGCTGCCCTGGTATTCTCAAACTTTTAATAATATTTTAATAGATTCTCTCTCTTGACAGGATCCATCACTATAGAATGCTTTTATTTTTGTTTATAACAAAGTAGTTTATAATGAATATATAAATGAATAAGTATATACACATGTATATATGCGCATACACATATGTAATATATGTGTTTATGCATGAACATTTCCATAACTTTCAATGTTTTTTAATCTGCTACTTGTTGGTCTCATCTCCTTCGTTTTCTACAATCCACTAGATAATTTTGAGCTCCACTCACTTAAAAACATGCAGCAGCGCCTGGGTGGCTCAATCAGTTAAGCATCAGACTCTTGATTTCAGTTCAGGTCATGATCTTAGGGTTGTGAGATCATACCCCTCAGGCTCTGTACTGGGCACGGAGCCTGCTTAAGATTTTCTCTCTCTCCCTCTCCATCCTTCTCTCTCTACCCCTCTCCATGCCCCTCCTCTAAAAAAAGAATTAAAATCAAACAAAAAACCAACATGCAACTCATCAGCTCTTCATGAGATTTTTTGTTCTCCTATTTTATTACATAGTTGTTTTTTGTTGTTTCTGTAACACACTCATTCTCTTCTCCTCTCTTGAATACCTTCACTTATCTTTTAGGACACAGCTCAACCATAGACTTCCATGCTATCAAATCATTGACATTTTTCAACCTTTTTTAAAAAAATTATTCAGTGATGTTCAACATTGTTAACTAGTCCCCTTCAAACACTGTTTCCTGTCAAGGCTCACCTGTTTTTCTTTTCACATGGATCATACTACTTTTGTTTTGTTCCTATGTCTTTGGCTACAACCCTCTGTCTTCTTTGCCATCTTGCCTTTCTCTATCCAGCCGATGCATATTTTTATTTTGTGCAATTAGGCTTCATCAACTATCTTTTGCTCTTATTGGATAACCACTCCCATCAGTGTATTTCTGTTGGTTTCAAATGCCACTTATACAGAGATCTCTTAGTATATCTTTAACCTACACAGCTTCTCCAAATTACAAGCCTGGATAACCAACTATGTAACAACTCGAATTAAATAGGTAAAAGACCTCTCAAACTTGTTCAAAGATGAAATTTTAACTTTTTGCCCTCACCCATTAAATTAAGTCCCTTTCTGTAAAACATCTCTCATAAATTTCAATCTCATTTGTCTAGGAATGCAGTCAGAATTCTGCCTAAGAATCAGTCTTGATAGCACCTCTCTCATCTCTACATCCAGTATATGCCAAATCCTCTCATTATCTTCTTCTAAATGGAGTACAAATCTCCTTAGTTCTGTCCATGGTAATACCATCAGCCTGGTCCAAAAAACAATCCACTCTCACTTGGCGGAGCACAGCTTTGTGCTGGAGGGTTTCTCTGCTGCCACGTTGACCCTTCCCTAATCTATGTGCTTCATTACAAGGCAGTAATACCTTAAAAAGAAAAGCAATTTTGGTCCTATTTAAAATGGCTTGGCTTCCTGTTGCTTTTCGGATGACCTGCTTACCACACTATTTAAGTCTTGACTTAATCTACCCTTTGCCTGTCTCTGTCTTTGCACCTTCAGCATTGACCACTCTACCTTTCACCCCTCAGGCACTTTGTTTCCTTCAAACCCCTTCGCCTTTCCACCTAGTGTTATCTTTACTCATAATACCTTCTCTCCTAAGCCCCCTCCTTTCATCTGGTTGTATCATACACTTCCTTCAGATTTTTCCTTCTCAACGAAGTCTTTTCTGATCCATCTGGCTAGACCATTGTCCTCACTGGAAGGGAGAGTAATTTTGAATTCAGCTCTGCAGCCCCGGGATATAGCTGTGCCTTACACACAGAAGACACCCAAGCCAATAAACGTATGCTGCATTAGTAACGAAGCTCTTTCATTAATAATGAAACTATATACCTCCTTCTTTATTGCATTCATCTTAATTCTAATTCCATAGTTATTTATATGATTCTTTAATCAATGCCTGTCTTTCCCCACTAGACAATTAGCTCCATGTGGGAAGGAATTACATCATTTATTGTTCATATGGTGTCCCAGCAATAAACACAGTGACTTTTCCAGAGCAAATATTTTACAAATAAGGTTAAACGAATAAATAGTGCCTAAAAATGAAAGTGTGAAATACCCTTCTGATGTTATTTATGTATTTTCTTATATTCAGACAAGAAGTCTAACAATTCAAGTTAGACTAGAAAATTTTACACGGTTTTCTAATAATGTAAAGAAATATATCAGATCTCCTTTTACCCCAGTTGTTCAGAGATATCTACATCTCAAGTCTCTCAAATGAAAAATTGCCCTGAGGGCTTAAAAGAAACTAAAATACTGATTTTATCATTTGATGAAAGAAGAAAGGTAATATTCAAAGACTCCTAAAATTCTCTATATGATCAAGAATTCAAAAGTATGTGTTAGAAGAATGAATATAAAATATTAATGGATTTGTGATAGGGATTTCTAAGCAAGCATCAAGTATTTTAATAAACTCTCTTCTCTCGAATGATTTATGTATTGTCAGGAGAGAAAGAAGAGGAAAAGAGAAAGAAAAAGGTCACCACTGCTATTTGTTTGTTTATATTTGTTTAGAATTCAGCTAAATTACACTGTGGATAAGGAAAAATTTATCTGTAATGACCAATTGTATTACCAGGTGGAACAGAGGCCCTGAGAACTATCTGACCCAATAAATGTTACAGGAAAGCAGGCAGCAAGCATTGTGAAATGAACTGTGCAGCCACAGGAGAAGCTTCGCAGAATAGGCAGAGAAAGTAAATATTTTGGCAGGAATGTCTAGTGACTCATTTAATCAATCTCCATGCCATCCTCTATTAATTGAGGGCAAAAATGATAAAGCAAGGGTAAACAAACATTTGTATTTTCTACATTCAGCTTAAAGTAGCACAGGTCAGGAGTTTTCCCAGCTCCTTCAAGAACAATACATTGTTTTGCTTGTACATGTGGAATTTGTTTCCTTCCTCTCCAACTGCACTGGAAACCATATATTTACTAATAAACTCAGTGTCATGCCCCTCAAAACTATGTCTGTTTGCAATAATGCAGATCATGGGTTTTGTCCACCCTTCTGCTCGAAAATATTACACTTCCACTATTGGGAGTTTAATGAACAATTCTAGCGTCCTTACTTGACTTTTGTTCCTTCACAACAGTGACGCTTTTATTTTTTTTTCCCAAAATCAGAACAATAGTTTTCTCTCAATAATCTAGTATTCATTTACGTATTTAATTTTCAAATAAGTATGTGTAAAACAACTCTCTTGTGTCAAGAACTATTTGCTACCGGTGAAGTTGAAAAGAAGGGGTTCTAAAACAGTGGTGTTAGAAATGTGATCGACTAGATGTTAGGTACAAAGTGGTTTTAGAATGTGAGAAATAAGTAGGAGTTGGAGGTTTGTAAATTATGCATGGGGGGCCGGTGGTCAAACAGTATAAAGACAGATGAATAGCAATGAAACTAGACACAAGGTCACCATGAGGCCATCTAGGAGGGTTGCTTTGTAGGCAATAGATTGCAGATACCTGAAAACCACAGATACTGATTGTTGAGGCAGGGACAGGTAATTAGTAAATCTGTGTAGGGTAGTGCTTAAAGAACGTGAGACCAACTGGTTGACGGGCACTGAGGAGGGCACATGATGGGATGAGACCAGGGTGTTATACTATATGTTGGCAAAGTGAATTTAAATTAAAAAAAAAAAGGAAAAAAAAAAAAAAAAAGAAAGAAAGAAACAAAGTGAGATCAAGTAGAGCCCCCAAAATCAAGTGAAGTGTGACAAAATAATCCACTGGATTTAGAAATTTGAGGTCACGACTGTTGTAAATCATTACTGAATTGGAGATGTGGTATGTTTGAGTCGAAGAATGGAGGCAATGGGGAGATTTAAGAGAGAAATCTGAGGCTACCATGAATCACTAATTTGGTCAAGTTGTCCAGAGTCCTTGACATTGTGAAGGGGCTAATCGAAGCAAAGAGGAGAAACATCAGATACGCAAATAAAAGACGGAGGCCTCGTATGTATTTTGGGGAGTAAATAGGTGAAAACAAGGCTACTCATTAACAGTTTCCACTGAGAAAAAATAGGAACCTACTGTCCAGTCAGGCAATTTTATTTACTTTGGGTCTATATTCTAAACAAATTCTTCATATTTCTGTCCATTATGTAATTTGAGAATATAGCATGCTCACACTCACAGGCCCTGGAGCCTGGCTTGCTCCAACTGTGATTAGGTCTGTGGATGGGGAGAGGATATTTAACTCCTGGTAGATGCTGTTTCTTTACCTGAGAGACAGGGATAATTGCAGTATATTCCTCTTCAGGTTTTGTTGGAAATAAATTGAAATTGTTGAAATTAAGTGCTTAGCCCTTGATAAATAATTCTTTAGAAAAGTATCGTTGTAAACTCCACATTAAGCCAAAAGGTAAGTTTTATTTTTTAATTGTTAGTGGCTTGCTCACTACCCTTTTCTCAAGAAACTGTTTTGAGTACTTGAGGTAACATCTAGACATCTGAATGTTTTTGAAAATTATTTAAGTAATTTTGATGTACATGAAGGATTATAACTAAGTATATTGGTTATAGTTATCTTGATTGGATATGTGGCTGGCCAGTTAGTCTAGATACTGTCCACCTTGCCTTAAACCTTAAGGAACAAAGGCCAAGTAGCCCATATTTACTGGTCAGTTTTAAAGTGCTGGGCAATGCTAGATGCTTTTTAAGTTGTATCTCATTTAATTCTCAGAATATATCTGTCAACACTTTTTGTTATCTCTCTTTTATACATGAGGAAACTGAAGCTATGGTAAATAAAATCATTTCACGAATTCAGATTATACCCATGAGCATTAGATTAAGATACCAATCCGGGGAAGGTTATTTCCATGCAATATTCCGTTTCCTTTAACAATCTCTTAGTTTCATTTGAATGGATAACAGAGTAATAGGAAAATACATTTGCGGATGAAAAAGCAATTCACTTGAAAGATTTGCTAACCGTAGACAAGGTCACTTAATCAGGTGCCAATCTTGCTAAAGGACTATACCGCACTAATATGTAAAGGTGCTTCGCCTCCATTAGATGCCTTCTATGAAATTATGACATTTATTATGGAGAAACAATGGCTCTTTTGACATCTGCTGTCAAGGGTTTCCTTCTGTTATTTAATTTGGACCTGTCACATCACAAGCAAGTTATCCAAACAACTCTTTGTGTGGGAGTTATTATATTGTCTCAGATACACTAGGATTTAAAGAGATTGGCAGAGCAATTCAGAAAGAAAAAAGATTACTGAATGTTGTTTTTTCTTTTCTTTTTTTCCTTCTTAAAACAACCTGAAAAAAATATCATGAAATTCTAAACACATAGCAGCTTGCTCTAAACTTCCATAGCAAGCCTTGTCCTCTGTTCCCTAAATTTAAATGTTTCAGCTCAGTTAAACCTCTTCAGAGCTATTCTAAAGCTAAACAAATACACTGATTTTTATTGACACAATTTGCACTCTGTGTTGTAATCACTCCTGGTATCCTGACGAACTTAGTTTTAACTTGTTTTAGCTTTGTAAGTATATAAAGTATTTAGAGGCAAAGTATTAAACTGGCATAAATCATTTAAAAAACATGTAAAATGATGCTTTAAGGTGGGAAGAATAGCAACTTCATAATGTATCAACTTAAACATTCAATGAGAAATGCCTTTCAATGTGGTTACATTTAAAAATTATATTATTTTTTTATTTAGCAGATATTTATTTAGTGCTTTCTATAGGCAAGGCTATATATTTTAGCACATATCCAAATATTAGTTTGTGTTTGTATTTATCTTGTTTATGATTTAACCTCTGCCCTGATTTTTACTGTTATTAATTGAAAGAAATAATGGATAAGTCAAAGCTTTAAACAATTGATAAGGATATTGTCATATATATGTAATCTGGAATTAACCAGATATTTTATAATTATATATGCAATTAGGGAATACATGAAAAGATTTTTTATTTTTATAATGTCTGATAAAAATAGACTTGGCCTAAATATCAAGATCTCCCTGGAAATTCATATTTTACTTAGCATATGGACCTAAGTATATACCTTGTCAAATACTTTGGCTCAGTCTTTGGGTAAGTTCTTCTCAAAATATGTATAAAAGGTAATAGCATATAGCAACAAAACTTCAGCACTAAAGAACAGTTGCAGGATGAGAAAATTCTTCCCTTTTGCACTATCTTCTGCTTCATGAATTACCTTAATCAACAAACATTTATAGAGGCCCTGCTAATTGTTGGGCATTAATAGAGGTGCTAAAAATACATCTTGAAGAAAAATAAAGTCTTCTGTAATATTTTGGAAGGGGGCAAAAATGAACAAGGGAATAAATAATAAATATTCTACTAAGGAATATGAAAAAAGAGAGAGGCAGTCACAGGCTAAACATCCCATGAGCAATGGTAATTGAAATAAATGTGATAATATTTTGTGTTTAGAGATACTTTAATTTATAGCACAATATATTATTTTTCTCTGCACGATAGCAATTTATAATTTTCTTTTTAACTATTTTAATTTGGCATTAAAATGTATATTTAAAATAAAATATTAACTAAGCAACATGTAAGTGGTAAATGGATGTAGCAAAAATGACCAATGGCACTTTCTCTACAGTGAAAAAAACACAAATTAAAATCCTCTATTAGGGACACCTGGGTGGCTCAGTCAAATAAACATCTGCCTACAGCTAGGTCATGATCCAGGGTCCTGAGACTGAGTCCCATGTTGGGCTCCCTGCTCAGCAGGGAGTCTGCTTCTCCCTCTGTGCCCCCCACCATGCTCGCTCTCTCTTTCTCTCTCACATAAATAAATAAAATATTTTTTAAAAAGCCTTCATTAATATAATTTAATTTGAAAAAGAGAGAATGAAAAAAAAAGAAAAAAGAAAAAGAGAGAATGTTGGAAAAAGTAACCTAAGATCATCAAACATAAAGGGACAAAAAAATAATCGAAAGAAAAAATAAACTCTGTAACACATAGTTGGCATTTGTTTTGGCCCATAGATGTTTGAATAGCTTTCTCTTATTAAGCATATAGGTTTATCTGGAGAAAGAGACCTCCCCTACTAAACAAGTTAATAATTTTCTATGCTTGCATTTTCAGACTACCTGGCAGGTGGGATTCAAGTTTTGTCAATCAGATACACTTATGATGTACAAAACAGGAAGCCAGACATAAAAAATAGAGGGACAATGGAGAATCATTTTTGGCTTGAGTGAGGATTGCAACAGTAGCCAGTGGGATCCAGTGCACAGGGCCAGAGATGTGGTTGATCAAACTACAGTTTCCCTGATGGTCTCATAGCTACCAGTCTTTGGCATGACTTAGGTGTTGTATCCAATTCCAAAGCACCCAAGTCTAAATAAAATCAGTTATTCAATATAATTTTACTTTTACTTATTTTTTAAATATTTATTTGAGAGAAAGAAAGAAAGTGACCATGTAGGGGGAGGAGGAGCAGAGACAGAGGGAAAGGGAGAGGATCCAAAGCAGATTCCCTGCTCGGCACCAACCCGGATCCAGAGTTCCATCTCACAACCCTGACATTTTGACCTGAGCTGAAGCCAAGAATTGAACATTCAACAGACTGAGCTATGTAGGTGCCCCCCAAATATAATTTTAATAAATGCCTTTCTGTTTAAACAAAACCCATGTAACTAAAAACTTGGACTAGCACCAACCTAGGCAATGAGAAATGATAAACATGTATTACTCAACTGCCTACTTCAGGCCTAAGCTAGAGCAAGTATTCAATAAATACTAAACAAATGAATAGACTTAAAAATAAATAATATGGCTTTCTTATCTTCCAAATTAAAGATAATATCCCCACATGGATCCTTTGGTTCCCTATTTTATTGTCCCCATTTTCTTTAACTTGGGTTCCAAATAAATTAACTTTTTACAGCATTTGTAGCAATGATCTGCTCTGAAAACCTTCAGTGGTAACAATGATTGGCAATATAATTTTGACATGAATTTCAGCTACTTAAAGTATAAACGTGGAAATTTTCAAGGCAATCTAAAACATATTACATAATAATTTGGGATAAATATGAGAACAGTTATAAAATCAGAAAACAAAACTATAATATGAAAATTACAGTTTAGTAAAATCAATACTTAAACTAGAAGCACTAGGAATCTAAATAACTTTCCCATTTTTCACTGTAGAAATATATTCATTTTATCATGTAATGATATTTGCAGGGTACTATGCCACAATAAATAAAGAACTATAAAGGATATATTAAGAATATAGGAAAGGTTAAAGTATTTGAACTTCACACAAGAACAGAAACTGAAAAATCAAATTGATCACCTTAATATCTAATCTAAGTCCACCTAGAGACCATTAATATTGGAGAAATACAAATGACTCATTCATAGTACACATGCTAACATTAGAAAATATCTACCTAAGGTTTGTAAATCACAGGGTAATTATTTAAAGCTTTCTCATGATACTGTAATTCCCTCAAAGGCCTGAATGTTGTTGATATGTTCCTTGATCTGGATCTCTAAAGATCTGAAACTTGTCTTTATCATCCTTCAAAAGCCCAACTACATGGAAACATAGACCATCGGACTTATGACAACTTATTCTCTCTTTTTCAAATTAAATTATAATATATAATATAGATATCAGAGGTAGCATTTTTTTTTCTGGTTGGGGTCAGAGTTTATTATATTAATGAAGGCTTTTTAAAAATATTTTATTTATTTATGTGAGAGAGAAAAAGAGAGAGGGAGCATGGTGGGGGGCACAGAGGGAGAAGCAGACTCCCTGCTGAGCAGGGAGCCCAACATGGGACTCATATAGAGTTATTTCTGTCAGAGCCTGGAGGCTGGGAGGATACAGGGCCTCCTCCAGCCCCCCACAGGAAACTCTAACCCAACAGAGGTAGCATTTTTTAAAAAAATATCTTTCTATGTGACTTTCCCTTGGTTTTCTGTACATACGCTGACTCTTTAGACATACCCTTCTATCTCTTGTTTCCTAGGAGACAATATCAAAGAATGTGTGTTGAATTTGTTTCAACTGCACTTTAAGGATCTGTTGAGAATATCATACGATATTTTTCCTTGTGTTTGTTAATGTAATGTCACAGGATAGATCCCATAGGATGCATTAACCAACGTCCTGGTTATTAGCCCTCATTCACTCCTGGCTTGACAAATGACTCACTCTCTCCACCACTGCTATTTTTATAATTATTAATTAATGTAATATACCTAAACTCTCATTTTATTGAGATTTTTATTCCTAACAGAAATGCATTTTTCAAACACATTTCTGCCACCCATTATCTTAATCATGACTTTGCTTCTCATAATCTCTCCTTCTCTCTCTCCCCATCTATCTCTCTCTGTGTGTCTGTCTGTCTCTCTTTATTTATTAATATCTTTCCTTCTTTTGACATCTTATATACCAAGCAAAACCATGCCCTGGTTAATTTTTACTTCTCGTCTACAACATGTCTATACCACTGTATTGTGAAAAAAATGCCACAACCATGCCAACCAATTATTCTGCATTTAAATGGATGGCAATGGACCTCATGTGACCAATTAGTGTAACTACACTCTATTATGCCATAATTAATAATATGATGATGTCATAAGATTTACCCAGTCCATATAATCTTTTAATTTCCTAGCTTACTATTTCTTACTCTTTTGTCTCTCATCAGACTTTCCACACAAGCTCCCTCATCCTCACTCTTCATGGATGAATTTATATCTTACTACACTAAGAAGATTAGAAAATCCAGAGAATTCAGAGAAAGAGAATAACAAATCCCTTTCACCATACCTATTCACCAACCAGCTTTGGATTCATACACTATTCACTTTGTTCTGATAATATAGTTGAGCTATCCTTAAATCTAAAGCCAATATAACAATTTATTCAACAAATGCCATTGAATTCATTCTCTCATAATCATAACTCAGGAATTCCAAGCCCCAATATGATTTTTTGAAAGTGGTTATTCACTATTATAAATGTGTATTTTCATTTAAAATACTAGGTCTTCCTTGATCCAATTTCCAATTATGATTATCATCCTTTTTACTCTTTTTCAAGAGTTGTTTATATTTAGATACCCAAGTTTTATTTTTCTATTCTTTCTTAAAGCTATTCAGTATATTTGAGTTTTATTTCCAAAATTCTTTGAGATTCTATTTTTCAAGGTCACTGGAACAAAACTGAATACTCAATGCATAATTTCCACCTTCCTAGAAGAACACATCTCATTGAATTTACAGGATTATATACTGTATAAATCTAAGTTCAACTAAACAAGAGTTGGCAGGAGACCCATACTAAGAAATGCATAGCAAGAAATTTGTTTGCATGATGGCGGAAGCTGGCTAGGCAAGTCCTAACTCAGGGAACGTAGTTTGCAATTCTTGTTCCTAAGCTCAACCAGCTGTCCACAGATAGACTTTCTTCTTCTTCAGGGAAGTCTCAGCTCTGCTTTTTTAAGGCCAGTCGACTGAATGAAACAGTTACATCCAGAATATCTGGGAAAATCTCTCTTGCTTAAGGTCTACTGACTGGGAACTTTAATCACAAAATATTTTCACAGCAAGAGCATGATTTGTTTGATTGAATAACTGAATTTTAGCCTAATCAAGATGATACAAGAAGAGACCACCATAGCCTACCCCTTGTTATGTTGACATGCATATGCATCTCCTTACACTACTCTTACTCTCCATATTAGAATGATAACCAAATCATACTTCTGCCCTGTATAACTCTCCTGCTTAGAACCAAAGGTACACTAATCTTTTCTTGAGAAAAGGAAGCAATTTCCTTAGGTGATGTTTTCTCTTCACATTTGATATCCTGCGGTGTAAATACTATGAAATAAGGTTGACTATTAGCAATATCTTGTGTTAGATAAGAACATAAGAGAGGGAATAAAGCAAAACTATTTGTTTAATATATACACAAACATAATCATAACAAAATAGTAAAGAAATAATCATAGTTACTATGGTTTTCGTGTGGTCACAGAGTCTTAGCTGATAATATCCTTTTTGGCCTCAGCAAGCATCTCAGCTAGTTCTGGTTCTTTGCTTAATGAGGTGACCTAGATGTTCATTCTTGAAGGGGCAGGTCTATTGACTGTCCTTTCTGTAGTTTGGAGGGCTTTTCTGTCATGCTGAACCATCTGTAAACCAAGCCTGAATTTTCACTTCCTCATTCAGCTGGTCATAGAGAACTCCCCATGAGGCCGTAGATGCTGGATGGGAGGGAAAAAAAGGTAGCAGAAATAGGACCATCAGCAATTGGGCCACTCTTTCATGTAATTTACATATGCTTTAGGACCTGCTCAAGCCCAATATGCATATACCACTTCCATTTGATAATGGAGTACTATGGAGCATACTCAACTTTATACCTGGATAAAGGTATCAGGCAACAGCCAGGTGATGATGGAAAGCTCACATCTCAGAGTAATTTGGTAGACCATATTTTAATAGTCCATCTCTGCTAAGACTCAGTAGCAGACCAAAGACTGTTTATCAAAAGGAGAGTAATTATATACAGAGGAAAGCATAGCTTTGCTTCAAAATTGTAAGGGTCTGCTCTATAATTCATCTGTATGTGTCTGCAAAGGACATCCTTTACATCCTTACAAAGGATGTAAGTAGTACATCTACATTTCACTCTTCAAGCACCATCGAATCTGCTGGATCCTATAACTTATGTGACAGAGAATCTTGCTCATCAGCCTTGATCTGTTGCAGACCTTTCTGTTATTATTAACTCAGAGTTATTAGCTTTTGGGGTCACTGAGTAAAAGGATCCAAGTAACATACAAAAATGAGGAACATGTTACCTTCAAATCCAAAAGTGCTGTGACTCTTTTTTGGTGGTAGGACAGGGCAGATGCAATAATGTATCATCACCTTAGAAGGTATATTTCAACATGTCCCACACCACCAGTTCCCTAGGAATTCCACTGATGTGGAGGGTCTCTGAATTTCTAGGTTTTATTTCCCATTTCTGACATCTCTATGGTCATCGCTACTTGCTGACTAGGTTCAATAAAAAATATATCATCAAGGGCAGCCCAGATGGCTCAGTGGTTTAGCACCGCCTTCAATCCAGGGCCTGATCCTGGAGACCTGGGATCAAGTCCCACATCAGGCTCCTTGCATGGTTTCCCAAGAAAACCAAGGGAAAGTCTCTTTCTGCCTGTGTCTCTGCCTCTCTCTCTCTCTCTCTGTATCTCTCATGAATGAATAAATAAAATCTTTAAAAAATATATATATATATATATCATCAATATAATAGACCACCATTGCATCTTATGGATGGGAAAATCCATCAGGATCCCTGTAGACTAAATTATGACAAAGAGCTGGAGAGGTGATATAACCCTAAGTTAGGTTGACAAAAGTATATTATTGGCCTTGCTAGCTGAAAACAAATTGCTTCTGGTGGTTTAGAGAGAAAAGAAGAATTTGCTAAATCTATAGCTGCATGCCAGGTACCAAAGGATGTGTTAATTTGCTGAGTCAACAAAACCACATCCTGAACAGTCACTGCAAGGGAAGACACTATTTAAGTTTCCAGTAACCCATGTCATTCTCTAACATCTATCTGATTACTGCATAGGCCAACTGGGTGAGTTAAATGTGAATATGCTGAAAATCATAACCCCCATATCCTATATCTCTGATGGTGGCACTAATTTCTTCAGTCCTCCTGGAATGTGGCATTGCTTTTGATTTTGTTTTTTTATAGGTAAAGAAATCAGTATTAATTTTCAACTGGCCTTTCCTACCATAGTAAATCTTTAAACCACAGGTCATGAGAATAGTGTGAAGAGTCTGGGGGTAGCTCATATAGCTACCTCAATTATATGTACGCTGTAACTGGGAAAACAACAAAATGAGTTTGGCAACCAGCTGGGCCCAATGTGAGTCTGACCTGAACTAAACTGATCAATTGATTGACATTTGACTAGTGGATATGATGTTTTGGGTCTCCAGGAATTAGTATGCATATATTCACACATATGTAAATTAATTAAATTTGTTATTTTAACTTAAACTAGCTTATTTTTATTTGACTTAAAAATAGTCTCCAGACCAGATAGCTTCCTGAGTATATTCCTCTCAATCTTTAAGGAAAAAAAAAAAAAAAAAACTAATCCCATTTAAAGCCTTTGGAGAACAAAAATAGAGAGCACATTTTTCACCTCTTTTTATGAGAGAATATATGTTTAATATGAAAGCTTGAACAACAAAAGAAGACAACGACACTCTAATTACTTTAATAAATATACAGGCAACAATCTTACCCAAAATATTAGAAAATTAATCCTAGCAATGTGTGTAAAGGATAATGTATCATGATCATTTGGGGTTGTCATACCATTATGCAAGATTGGTTAAATATCTGTAAACCAATCAGTATAATGATTTGTCTTAATGGAGTGTGTACTGTGGTAAGTCACCTGAATACATTCATCCCCTAAGCTGAATCACTTAGCCAGCTGCTGGAAGTCGGTGTCTGACTGATCTTAGCTGTCTTCCTCGATGGAAATTGTATTTGGCTGAAGAAAGCCACCTTATCCAGATCCTTTTTGGGAGCATCCTGAATCATGTACCACTTTTACTTTAATTCAGGAAAACTCTGTAAGGCCATTATAACTCCACAATTTGCCATGAGATATCTCATACCTTTGTTTTCACTGTATTGCAGCTCAAGTTCTCCCACTGTCCAATCTCTGCTCTCTTATTTCTCTACAGATTTGGATTCTAAGAACATTCCCTTACAAACACTCTGCATGCAGATTTTTATCTCAAAGTATGCATCCTATGGGATCTATCCTGTGACATTACATTAACAAACACAAGGGAAAATATCGTATGATATTCTCAACAGATCCTTAAAGTGCAGTTGAAACAAATTCAACACACATTCTTTGATATTGTCTCCTAGGAAACAAGAGATAGAAGGGTATGTCTAAAGAGTCAGCGTATGTACAGAAAACCAAGGGAAAGTCACATAGAAAGATATTTTTTTAAAAAATGCTACCTCTGTTGGGTTAGAGTTTCCTGTGGGGGGCTGGAGGAGGCCCTGTATCCTCCCAGCCTCCAGGCTCTGACAGAAATAAACTCTGACCCCAACGAGAAAAAAAAAATGCTACCTCTGATATCTAGTATACAGTTGCCCAATGATACAAATTATATTCCACAATCTACTAAGACCAAGGTTGGTAAACTTTTTTTCTATTAAAGGTTATTGCAGATTCTAAGTCTTTGTCACAAGTATTCAATTTAGCCTTTATAGCACAAAACAGGGACAACACATAAATGGATAGACCTCTCTATATTGTAGTAAAACTCTGATTACCAAAACAGATGGTGGGTCCTGATTGACCTGTGCATCAGAGTTTGTCAACCCCTAATCTAAAGGGACTGTGGAATATAGTAAAACAAGAAAAAGAATGAAAATACAAAGAAAGATTTGTAAATTAATAATTGTATATTTGAAAAATCCTAGGAAACTACATGATTAAATATTTTTGTTTTTTTTATAAGTGTTCTTGAGATTTTTTTTTTCTGAGTCAGTTATTTGGAAATAGTTTTATCCTTTGGGGTATCGCTTTCAAAATTTGTTAGGTAGTAACTGAGCAGTATTCAGTCTGGTGTTTATCATTCTCCGCTGCTGAGTCAAACCTTTCTCTGTGTTCTACCCAGCAGACCCTGAAGTTTGAGGTTTTTCAATCTGTTTTCTGGGAATAAGCACTATTCCCAGCCCCCTGAGAGCACCAGATATTGCTAACTCTAATCTTTCTGGAGTTTCTTTCGTCATTCTCTTGTTTCCTGACATACCTATGATGATCGTTGCTCAGCTGAAAACCTGAAGGGATCCTCTGCAGATCTTGGGAGTTTGGCTTATGTAGCTCTTTCTTCCAATAACCTGTCCAATACCCTCAAGTTGTCTATTCTTCCCAAGTGCTCATTTCTGCATTTTCGACTCTGGGAGGCTGCTGAACTCCATTCATGTTCCTCCTGACACTGTGATCTGGAAACTTTCTCAAGATAGTAAATTGGGGCACAGGATTCACCTCTATGTTTCTCCTATCTTGGAGATTTCTTCCTTTCTTTCTTTGAGGCACAGTATCCTGCAAACTATTGGTTTCTTTTATTTCATTTGTTTACATTGGCTGTTTAAGTTTGGAGCGTAAATCTGGTCCCTGTTATTCCATCTTGGTTGTAAGTGGAAGTCCCTCTGATTATTTTTTCTCAGAATATGTATAACCTTCTAACATAGCATAAAAACTACTAAGTTTATATTAGTAGTGGATTTATTATGATAACTACATTTACCTTCTCTATGGTGTAAGCGTGTAAGCTTTCTTGTTTACTGATGTATCTAGTGACTAGAATAGTACATGCCAAATAAGAAAAAATAAGTAGGTACTTGTAGTCTATACACCTTACTGTCACTGATAATGGCAAACATTTAGAAATCTTAATCTCAATGATGCACCTGTCTTACCACCATTTCCTTTTGCCAACTCTTTGATTCCCACGTTGTTTTGCCACTCAACACAGGAACTTACTATCCAGTGGTGCTACTTCCTTTTTCCTGTTACTGCCCTTACGTCCTTACATTTCCCCTTATTGAGCCTGTGTGACCATTGGCTTTCAGCTTTGCTAGACTCTCTTGTTCCAGTTTCTCTCATTGCATTTGGCTAGGCAAAACTGAAATTCCAGTAAGCGTAAATATTCACCCACTCATTGCACTCAGCTCAGTTTTGCTAAGGAAAGTGTCACGGGTGGTTTGATTGATGTCCACTAAACACATGGCCACAGATCTTAAATGGAGTCTACACATTGTCAAAATATCCTTCTACACATGTCTAATACGTTCTCTGACTAATACTACACAATTCTCTTCTCCTCTCTTCTGAAGACAGTGTCCCTATTCTCTCCTGATAATCTCTCCTTAAGCTTTTACGTTAAAGTTAGGGTAAGTCTGAAGAGAAATACCTATCACCAAATCAACCATCCTATTTATATCTATGCCCAGATATTCTGCTTCACTTCACAATATAATGGAAAAAGTCTCTTCCTCCTGTCTAAGGCATCCCTAGCATTTGTTTGGATGCTATTCTGTTCTTACTGAAAAAGCTTCATCCTGTATTTATACTTTTATTATTTTCTGATTTTAGGACAAAGTTCCCATAAGCAGAATAACCCAAATATAAAAGTGGAAACATATTTAAGGATTTTGATGCATATCATATGAGTGTTTTCTCCCAAATTGTAATACTTCTTTTTACCAATACATGATAATACTCTTCTAGCCATTAAAAAAACTTAATTTTTTTAATTTACTATATATCTTTTGAATCCACAATTTTACAAATGTGTTCTGAAGAAATATTTTAAAATGTACAATTTGTTCTTCTGCAAAAAGCTGCAACTCTTCAAAGATCAAATGAGCATCATGTCGCATAAGAAACTTTTCTGTGCCTGTAGTCAACTTATATGCCATCAAAGTTTTCTTCTGTGCTGACACACTTGGGGCACATGTACAACATTTATTATACTGTAACTATTGAAACTGTTAGTTGAAGTGTATTAAACACTTATAGCATGCCTAATAATATTTTAAGCCCTTTTTTTACTCTATTGTTTATTCATAAAAGCAAACTTATAATATGGGAATGACTTTCCAGATTTTATCATTGATTGAATTACTGCTGTAGAGCAGGACTTATAAACAGCTCAAGATCGTGCAAGGAAGAAGGAAGGGAGCCAGAATTCAAGTGCAAGCAGATTGAATTGAATAATCTCATTGAAAAATATCTTTTTATGATTTTGATATTAAAATTATATTAGGGTCTCCCAAATACTTAGGCATAAGGGAAATTGAAAAAATCATCAAAACAATTTCAAAATTTCAGTGTTCACATCATTAGTTTTATATACTACCTAACCTGTTAGCATGTTAAAAAAACAAAAACACAACAACACTACTTGGGATTATAAATCTCTACCTACACTGCTGTTTGTACTTTAAATTGGGAGAAGCAAAGCATTGCTGAACTGAGAACAGAGATAGTGCGTGGAAATAATTTGCTCCAAACATGAATATCAGATAATAAATGTACTGTAGTTAGGAGGTCTAGTCAAAAGAGAATATAAGTTATTGCAAATGAGCAGTTCTTTGCAAATGTTTGTGAAGATAATATATGAATCTTAATGGTGAAAGACTCAGGTAAGTATATTTTTCATTTGTATCTGACCTGATCAATTAGATCAGGGGAGTTTGCATGGGCAACTTTTTCAATAAATGTTGCATTTTAAATTAGAAATAGAAAATGGGAGAAAAAAGGATACTGTGCTTCTATAAAATATCAAAAGCACTTTGACAGGAAACAGGGTTATTTGAGCAAGTGAATATTTATGGGGAAATTATCCACTTAGTATAGAGAGATCTCACCTATTAATCAATAAATCATTCAGCTACTGAGAACCCAAAGGAAGGTTAAAAATGTAAATCAAAATGTGTATGTATAGAAATAAGTATTTTTAAGAAGACTGTTTCAGTAGAACCACTAGTAGAAATGAAATATTATATTTGAAGCTCAGATTCTAAGAATGCCAGGATATAGCTAAATAAGAAATAAGAAAGATTTGTCTTCATATAATGTTTAAAGACTGTCATTGTAGAAACAGCGTATTGAGCCTTAGGCCATGGTTTTGAGAGGAAAAAGATGAGTTTTATTTGCTGTATGTACACTAATGTCTAAAGTGAACTACTTTCGCAAATTAAGAATAAACAATATTCTTTAGTTCCATACTTCTTAACATCTTGCAATGCCCTCACACACATGTTCCTTAAATGATATGCTTTTCTTTTCACGTTTACATGCAGAAATATAGTAAACACTCATTCCTTGGCAACTGTGTAATAGTTTAAACTCTGAGCTCTCAGCAAAAGAAGGAAAAATAATGGAGAAAAAGCCTCATTCTGATAGCCAGCCAAATAAACACATCTCTAGGAGAAGAGGATGCTTTTTACCTTGGCTTACCTTAAAACCATAGTCTGCTTGGACACAAATGGTAGCAATGGAATCATTTTCCCTATACTATCCCACCTTAAACTATAGTTACCAAGAAAGTGATCATGGGTGTCTAATTCTACAGCAGGAGCCAAAGTGTATTATTGGCCCAAACTGTGTGCATCCCATGAGCCCAGAACTCAAACAAGGAATATCACTATAAAGTTCTCAGAAAGCTAAATAGAAACAATAACAAATTTACAGAATTGGATACGAACTCATAGGCTTGTTTCTTTGATTATCAGGAAAAATTCCTCCTGAACATATATCTCAGTATCGGAGAGAGATCAGGAAGGAATGAGGAAAGGAAAGGAAAGGAAAGGAAAGGAAAGGAAAGGAAAGGAAAGGAAAGGAAAGGAAAGGAAAGGAAAGGAAAGGAAAGGAAAGGAAAGGAAAGGAAAGGAAGGAGAAAGATGGAAAAAAGGAAGGAAATAAAAATGGAAAAAAAGGGAAAAAAAGACAAAATTGTAGATTGTGATGAACAATCAGGTTTTGAGTCAGGGTAAATACTAGATAGCTACTTCCCATTACTGGGTTTTTATAAGATTCTAAACTTTGTTGCTTGGGCCAGTCAGCTCCATTTAAAGGCTAAGGGATATATTTAGCTAAATATTTGCTATTTTAAACAAAAAATTGTATGATTTCACTTAAAAAAATCCAAGTAGGATGTTGAAATTCATCTTCTTGGATTAAGTAGATTTGGGGAAGAGCTTCCATGGAGTGGAAAGTACAACTAAAAAAAAAACATCAAGAGAGACTCGCACACTATAGAATCTTACATAGGTTGCCTCTTCCCTAGGAGACATCAATTTGCGTTGAATATAAAATACAAGGAAATGGCTTTCAATTATTTTCTAAATGCAATCATTCTTACCATTTTCAATGTCCAATGTAGTTTGTGTCAGAATGCAAAAGAAAATTGAACTTCTGAGATAAGCTAATGTTCTAATCATGACCAGTATTCAAATATGAAGATCACATAACTTATTATGATGCAAAAAATTACAGATACATTTAAACTTATATGGTGCTTTAACTGTTTGTTGTGTATGTGTGTGTGTTTAATGCACTCAAACTCCCTGAAAGCAGTATCTCTGCAGTAATCTGGTTGTATAGTTGCCCAGCATTTGCAAATGTTTCCAACTGGGAAAATCACTTAGAGGTTAATGAATTAGATTTCTCAAATTTATCCATGGCTATTATGTTACTAAATGGTATTAGTTATCATTCTTTTTGTTGCAAACTATAGAAAAAAAGTTTTTTTTTTTTTTAAAGAGAGAATACATTGGCTTAAGTAACTGGAAAGTCCAGAGGGTGTCATTAATTTCAAGCACAGTTGGATCTAGAAACTCAAATAATGTCAAAATCTAATTACCCCCCTTGATCTTTCAATTCTACTTTCATCTCTACTTGTTTCATTTCCAAGAAGGTTTTTCCCTTCATGGCGGCCCCACAAAGCTCCCAAAGTGCTCTTCTCTGTATATTTTAAGAAAACTATTGGAATAAACTCAAATTAGATCATGTGATCTTTCTTCTACCGATCACTATAGTTTCCAGCAAGTGAAGCACTGATTGGACAAGCCTGGGCCCCATGGTCCTTATCCAGAGGCAGAATCAGCATAGTTTGAGAGTGAGGGAGAAAAATCAGGCTGTTATCAGATGAAGGTTGGGGAAATATAACACACAAATAAATAACCAATGAACATTTTATAAACCTGTCCTGCAAAGCAGTTTGTGTCATTAGAGTCATAAGTCATATTTCATTTAGAAGCATAAATGTTTTTAGTAGACCATTTTATTTTTTATTAAATAATAATTAATAATGAGCAAATGAATATAAAATGTATTTTATATCTTAAATGCCAAGTCCTGTTTCAGCTACTATCTCAAATAACATTTTCATGCACCAAGTCTGAAATCACTACAGAAAGGATATCACCTGTTCTAACAAATGTTCATCATTAATGAGGAGATATAAAAAAAAATCAGAACTATAAGCTAATTATATAATCATTTGAATAGGCTTGTCATTTCCTCTTTTCTATTATGATAGTTGATATTTGGTTAAATATATTTATGAAATAATATGATTAAATATGTGGATACAATTTAATACCAATAAACGAGATTTGCTTGCCTCAAAAATGACCTCCTTTTAGTGGCCTTTAAAAAAATAAAAAAAAAACACTTATGCCAGGAAATAAAAGGAATATTGTTTTCAGACTTGTTGATATTAAAATGAGTCCATTATGGATGGTGAGGTAGATAAGGAAAAATTTATCAGCTTATGAAGTTTTTCTTTGCCTATTTACATAACTGCATTGCAAAATGGCCACAGTGTCACTTAGGCATATTAGTGACAACCAAACCACAAGAGAACAACTCTCCTTGAAACAGCATTTATTTTTATTATTCATATTTTCTTTACTATTACTTAGCACTGACATCCCAGTTCTTTTTAATGGATTTAAGATCCTTCTGTGTATTTGATAAATCAATACAAGTACTTTGCAGGGAAAACACTTCACACTCTTACCATTCTAAAAGATGACACATAATTCCTTAAGAAACACATTTACCTTTTTGGGTTGTTGTTTGTTGCATTTGGTTAAGAATTAAAGTGCCACTTTAATGAAGAAAATTTTCTGTCTCAAATATGTCAGTTTTGACATTTCTTTTTTCAAAGTTCAGTAAATCAAAGTTGTTTTTATGTGAAAGCCCAAAATAAGAATTAATCTTCCTCAGCTTTCCATTTCTCAGCATGAGAACTTTTAGCTGGTTGTCCACAAAAAGCTAATGAATGAGGCATAAGAGAAATACAAACCTTGAAATTCCTCCTTATGGAAACCATCAGATCACAAATTCATTATTTTTCAGATCTAAGAACACAAGGTTTTCAGATTTTTTTTTTCCAGTGGTAGTATATCCATCCATTGCAATTCAGACAAGACAGACCAGCCCACTAAAAGAAATCATAGAATGATTTATGTACTGGCTGCCATGGTGAAGTCAGAAATGCAGAATAAAATAACTACCTAATTTACTAGTAGCAAGCAAAATAGAGGAGACAAAAACTTACGCCAGCACTTTTGTAAAAATAACAATGTGCTTTGGCGGAGATGTGGTGTTCTAATTTTCAAAATTTAATTAACACTTTCCGTTTAGATTTTCAAGTCACAATAAATGGCATGATTCATATGTCTCTGTGGAACAGGTATTCAAAATATATAAGGATGATTCTACCACTGACACCACATATACGCCTGCAATCATTTTGTTTTCATTTTTGTAACCGAAACAATAAGAATGAACTGGTTTTACAACACTTCTGATGAGTGATGTCTTTTTCCAACGCCACTTCTCCAACTCTCCAAAACCAACTTGGTACCCTACAATGCAATGTAATTCTGATACTATCTACCTGGTGTTGGCATCAGATCCACAAGTCAAGGGGTTAGTCCTATAAGACTTAAGATGCCAGTCATCAGTATCAAGTTGTTCCTTATGCTCATATCCTACCAGCTACAAATTCAAGGAGTTCCCACAACTCCCTCCTCAGGTTTGCTAGAATGACTCACAGAACTCAGAAAAGTGCTTTACTTACTGTTAGTGATTTATTATAAAGATATTTTTTAAAATTATTTTTATTGGAGTCCAATTTGCCAACATATAGCATAACACCTAGTGCTCATCCCAGTCAAGTGCCCCCCCAGTGCCTGTCACCCAGTCACCCCAATCCCCTGCCCACCTACCTTCCACTACCCCTGTTCATTTCCTAAAAGCATTTCCTTTAGTTTGAATAGCATTTGTTCTGTTTTCTCAGAAGAAAGTATTATTGTGTTAACTTTGAGTCATTAATGCCATACCACACCATAGGAAAAAAAAACCTACAATCACGTGTTTGAATGGATGAAGATAAAAAGTTTCCTTTTGAGGAAAATATAGTACTGTAAATGCTTCCTTTGAAGCAAAGACAGAGCTCCTTACAGGCTTTGTTTTATTTTATTTAATTTTTTTATAAATTTATTTTTTATTGGTGTTCAATTTGCCAACATATAGAATAACACCCAGTGCTCATCCCATCAAGTGCCCCCCTCAGTGCCCGTCACCCAGTCACCCCCACCCCCCGCCCACCTCCCCTTCCACCACCCCTAGTTCGTTTCCCAGAGGTAGGAGCCTCTTATGTTCTGTCTCCCTTTCTGGTATTTCCCACTCATTTTTTCTCCTTTCCCCTTTATTCCCTTTCACTATTTCTTATATTTCCCGAATGAATGAGACCATATAATGTTTGTCCTTCTCCGATTGACTTACTTCCCTCAGCATAATACCCTCCAATTCCATCCACGTTGAAGCAAATGGTGGGTGTTTGTCGTTTCTAATGGCTGAGGAATATTCCATCGTATACATAGACCACAGCTTCTTTATCCATCATCTGTCGATGGACACCGAGGCTCCTTCCACAGTTTGGCTATTGTGGACATTGCTGCTAGAAACATCGGGGTGCAGGTGTCCCGGCGTTTCACTGCATCTGTATCTTTGGGGTAAATCCCCAACAGTGCAATTGCTGGGTCATAGGGAAGATCTATTTTTAACTGTTTGAGGAACCTCCACACAGTTTTCCAGAGTGGCTGCACCAGTTCACATTCCCAGCAACAGTGCAGGAGGGTTCCCCTTTCTCCACATCCTCTCCAACATTTGTGGTTTCCTGCTTTGTTAATTTTCTCCATTATTATAAAGATACAACTCAAGAACAGCCAAAAGAAAGAGATGCACAGGGAAAATTGTGAGGGAAGGGGAGTAGAGCTTCTATGCGCTTTTCAGGCACATCACCCTCCAGGACCTCGATGCGTTCACCAACATGGAAAATCTCCAAAGCCCCATAGTTCAGGGGCTCTATGGAGATTCCATTAAGTAGGCATGGTTGATCAAATCATTGACCATTGGTGATTACCTTAATCTCCAGACACTCTATCCTGTCCCGAGGTCAGGTGTGGAACTCAAAGTTCTAACCTTCTAATCACTCTTGGTATTTCTGATGACTAGCCGCCATCCTGAAGTTATCTAGGGGACTAGAGTCACCAGTCATCTTTTTGACATACAAAAAGCACTCTTGTCACTTTGGAGATTCCAAGGGTTTTAAGGATTAAGTGCCAGGATCCTGGGATAAAGGCCAACTATTTATTTCTTGTTATGTTCCAATTCTTCAGGCCCATATTGCTAAATTAGAATCTATTTAAATGTAACTAAGTGTTGTGTCAAGGTTTTACTTCTATTTGTCATTAGTGGGCCAGTAATTTCTAATAAGTATGTGGGGGCACCTGGGTGGCTGAGTAGGTTGTGTCTGCCTTTGGCTCAGGTCATGATTCCAGGATACTGGGATGGAGCCCTGCATCAAGCTGCCTGCTCAGTGAGGAGTCTCCCTCCACCATTCCCCTTGCTTGTGCTCCCACTTTCTTTGTTAAATAAGTAAACAAAAGTCTAAAAAGTAAATAAAACAAAACAAAACAAAATAAAACAAAATAAATATAAAATAAAATAAAATAAAATAAAATAAAATAAAATAAAATAAATAAAATAAAATAATAAAATAAAATAATAAAATAAAATAAAATAAATAAAATAAAATAAAATAAATAAAATAAAATAATAAAATAAAATAATAAAATAAAATTAAATTAAAATAAAATAAAATAAAATAAAATAAAATAAAATAAAATACTGTGTGAATGGGGGCTCACTTCATATGAAATGAATCATGATATCCTGATGGAGAGAGAATGTGAACGACTAAAATTTCAGAACCAATAATCAAGCATTTTAGTGTTCAACATGTATTTGATTAGGCATAATTTTACTAGATAATTATTTAATACAGAAAGCCACAGAGGAAAAAAAAGTAAGACAAGATGGATCATTATTTCTAGTTTTTGTCATTTTAAATAGAAAGAAAAAACGTGATTCAAGATTTCATTTAAGACGGTCTTGGCTTCTGAAACTGCAATTTAAGCTTGCAACTGAGAATAGAAGAGGACAGGTGTCCCACATTCTAAGTTTTGAGAAGTGGACACAGTTAGGGCCACCACTGACCTGCATATGAGAGGGGCATGAACTAGCTTTTCTCCCTATTTCCCAATGAACAATGAGCATTGGAAACATGTTCAGTTAAGAACGGAGCCAACACTCTCCCCCTTTCTAGACCATTCTCTTGTTTCACAAGACTCTAAAATGCTTTAATCAAGTTGCCTTAAGCCTGTGTCCTGGGCCTGTAGGTTTCTCTCTTCCTGCCTGATGCCCTTAGGTTGGATTCCACAGCAGGTATGCATGAAGGGTAGCCTAGGAGAAGGAGCACAAACCAAGCTTAGATCTATAGGCTGGACTGACTTCATGTGATCTCAAAGGGAATGGAGGGTGGAGAGAATGAGTTCTGGAGGTCAGGACACAGGGATGGAGACAACTCTCCAGATAACCAAGTTCCAGTGAGGAATACTGAAAAAGGCTCAGAGCTCTATGATTAAACCTGTCCCTTTTTCCTCTCATTCTTTACTTTCCCAGTAGACACAGCAGAAGTTTCAGAGAGGTAGAGCAAGATAGCCTTCTCACTTGTGGGAGCCAGAGCACCAGCAAGGGTCTGCATGTGGAGGAGTCTACACCTGTTTAAGATGTTGAGGGTTTAAAAGCAAAGGACCAAGTCTTAAACCCTAAAACCCTAAAATGATATTGTGGGGAAAAAAGATATTTAACAGAAATCTGTCATTTAAGATATCATTTCTAGAAAGCCTACCCAATGGAAAAGGAGGTTTTTGTAAAGTGAATTTGGGTTGCTTACTGGAAGGAATAAATAATGTCCTACTTATATCTGGATGGGATGAACTGAGAATCTTAGGTAAACTTCTTACACATATAATCTTGGACAATTTAAATAGTATAGGAACTTACTAAATAAAAAAAGAAAACTTATTTTAAAAAGAATAGAGAGGATGGGGGAATGAGAAAGATCATAAAGATTTTGATTTTCCATCCTGGAAATTGCCTAAATTTGATATCCTCGATTAAATATAGGTGTTTGACTTTGGACATCTCACTTAATCTCTGTGTGCTTCAGATTCCTCAATTCTATATTTTGCTTTGAAGATTAAATAGAAAAAATATACACATATCTTTAGTGAACTTACCACTTAACAAATATTAGATGTTACCTTTAAGATTACAATAATGAAAGAAAGTAGGCTTTAGTCAGAAAGTTGAGTTTGAATCAGTCTATATCAAAAGTGATTATCTGGCATTGAGCCACTCAAAATTTCTGTCAGTACCAACTGTAAAATTTTAATAATAATATCTGTATCAAGAAGAGCTTGAAGGATTAAATTAAATAAAGTGATTGGCAGCACATAGCTCTGATTTGGCACATAAAGTTGTCTAAGATAAATTAGTTGATTTAGCTCTCTCTTAATTATTCTCTAATAATACTAAAATATCTATGTATTGCAATCATTTAAGAATTTCTACAGAATGAATACAGAATGCCTTGGAAGAAAATGGTTTTCTACAACCCCATTTTTGAAAAGGTAGTATAATGTTATGGGAACAGAAGAGGCTATAGCTTGTCAGAACCCCACATTTTATTATATTTTCAAGTCACGATTCAAGGAAGAGGAAGTGGTAGCTTGACAGGAGACCCATTTGGAACTCATTTTACACATTTGTAAGGAACACAAATGGAGAACAGCTGTGATTGGACTAGGGAAGCATTTTCTAAACCAATTCCTCAACCACAAACCAGAACCAAAAAATTGATTAATGTGTAACATTCAAATTAAGAATTTTCATGCAGCACAAAATATCATGTACTGATAGGTTGGCATACTGGAACAATATATTAACAATACTCAAACCAAGTCATATCAGAATATACTATTCTCATGTTTTAATTTAACAAAATATTTTTTTTTCTCAGTGCAATCATTTATTTCTCTTTTATGTAAAATTTCAGGGCCACTACTGCTCCCTCTTGGTGAAATTTCATCTTTCCCTTATGGTTTTGTTCTTTTTTCTGCTTAATACTTATTACTCTCCAACATGATGCTCATTTTATAATATTTTAGGTTTCTTTTTTATTATGTATCTTCTTTACTAACTAGCTAATAATCTAAACGGAATTAAGAAGTGTGTATCTTTCTAATCAAGATGGAGGCTTTTAAGAGAATATGATTTTATTGATTGGGTTTTTTTGGTCACTATTATATCTCTGGAGCTTAGAACAGTGTCTCGCACAAAGGAAGTAATCCATGAGTTATTTAAGTGAATTAATGAAGCAGAAAATATTTAGGAGGTACAGCAAATCAGCAAAATTAGAGAATCTAGTAAAAATGTGTAGAAGATCTCAACAGGCAACTTAAGAAGAACTCCTAAAAAACCAATGGAAGATATTGAAATTCATTAGTGATCAAGATAATAAAAATTAAAACAACAATGAAATATCACTTTCTTTAATAGACCATTAAAGTTTATAAAGCTAGATATGTGAAAAAGAGTGGGTATTATACAAATTATTATGCTCAGCTGATGAGAGCATAGACTCCAGCCATTCTGAAGAGCATTGTGACAGTAATTTGTTAAATTAAATGTAAGTACCATATGACCTAGAAATTCATCTCTTGGGCATACACACACACACCACCATCATCTCATACAGATCCAGAAAGAAGCTGTCAATAGGACGTATATTGCAATTGCGTTGAAGAGATAGAGGTGATCTTGGTGTTAATTACTGAGAGAGTGGATGAATTTATTCTAAAGGATGCTAGGCAGAGCAAAGGTTGTAATATAATCACAGCAACATGGCTAAATCTTAAAACTGAGTGAAAAACATAAAGAACAGATTGAAATGTACAACCTAAGTAATGCATGAAAATGAAAATGAATATACCTAAAAATGCAAGATTGATCTATCTATCTATAATATAATACAGTAGTTGCGTAATGACTATGGAGAGCAGTAAGATTGGAAAATACAGATAAAAGGAAATAAATCCTTCCATCATTTAATTATAGGAAGCGCTTTAAATGAACCAATGTTAATGGTGCACTGTATTTAGGTGTATGATTAGTGCACTTCTATGTACCTGAGACCAAAAACTAAGAGGAGAATGAATATAGTTTTAAAATTAAGTATTACTAAAAAAAATTAATCAATAAATAAAATAAAATTAAGTATTCCTATCTTAAAAAAAAGAGAAAGGAAATTTCTAAATTTATTTTGAAAGCAAAGTGATAGTTAAAGGGAAATATGGGAAAAATCTATGTAACAGATATAAGAATATTTATGCCATGAGATATTTTATTTTATTTTATTTTTTATGCCATGAGATTTTAAATGTTCTTAGAAACTGATAAAATATGTAAAGAGTATAATCAGATGACATTTACTAATAAAACTGCAAATATTCAATAAAAATATATTTAACATTACTAATAATCATGATTTGAGTCTTGGCTAAGAAACCATTTTTTACCTACCAAAACGGTATTTTATTTATTCATTAATAAATACTGATATCCATCCTTGTGAGGTGCAGAAGAACACCCAGTCATATGCATTGTGAGATCAGTGCATATTGGCATAGACTTTCTTGAGGGATGTTTTTTTGGGAAAAAGTGTTTATACAGAAATTCCACTTCTTAGAATTTATCTTAATAAAATAATCAGAAATGGACACAGAGAGCTATGAACAATATTGAGAGTAGATATAGTATTGAGAGTGGGAAGCTATTAAAACAATCTAAATACCAAGAACATGAGTTAATTAAAAATACGGTATACTTTTGAATAAATTTATGGAATCATGAAGTATGGTGTTTTGACAGAAAAATGAGAAGAAAATATTATTTTTAGGAATTACAAAAAAAATTAGATGCCAAAAGAGTTGTGTAGTATATTATCAAAACAATTTTAAAAGAGCACTATTTTTACATACTAAAGTTAAAATTTTATGTGTATTTAACATAACAAATTGGATGTGTACATAAGTAGATTAGTTGCTTGCTCTGAGGGGTGATTTTACTTTTCTTTCTTTTCTTTTCTTTCTTTTTTTTTTTTTTTTTTTTTTTTGCTTTTCTCCCTTTACAAATGCTTTGCTATACACACACACATAATGTATATATGCTTATACATTGTGTATATATGAAAGGTTAGTTATCATTAAAACAAAAATGCTCTTAAAAAAAAAAGATTTATTTATTTGAGAGAGAGAGCAGGGGGAGGGGCAGAGGGACTCCTGCAGGGTAGAAAGTCTGATGTAGGGCTCTATCCCAGGACCATAAGATTATGACCTGAGCAGAAACCAAGAGTCAGACACTTAACCAACTGAGGCTTCCTCTGGTGCCCCAAGGTGTCCTTTTGTAAATGAGAACCCTAGTATAAAAATTTTGTGTCCCTTTCTGATATTTCCCACACATTTCTTCTCCCTTCCCTTATATTCCCTTTCACTATTATTTATATTCCCCAAATGAATGAGAACATATAATGTTTGTCCTTCTCCGATTGACTTATTGGGAGACAGAACATAAAGACTCCTAACTCTGGGAAACGAACTAGGGGTGGTGGAAGGGGAGGAGAGTGGGGTGTGGGGGTGAATGGGTGACAGGCACTGAGGGGGGCACTTGACGGGATGAGCACTGGGTGTTATTCTGTATGTTGGCAAATTGAACACCAATAAAAAATAAATTTATTATTAAAAAAAATTTTTGTGATGCTCATTGAGATCTAGACAAAAGAACATTTTAAAAATTTCTTTTGAATTTTCTTTTAAATTAAGCTCTTATTCCTAAACAGGCCAATAGAAATATATTCCCATTCTCCAAACCGGTCTTAGTAAGAAGAACACCAATGATAAGCATCTGAAACAGCTACGCTAGAAAGAAGCTAGCTTCAAATCCTTAATTAACCTGAGGAGTGAAGGTAGAGGTGGTGAAACTACAGAAATTCAAATATTTGGTTACAGAACAATTTGTTTTGACAGTCCAGTTCAAAACCATGCATTTGGCAGGTAATGGGGATGAGGAGAGGTTGCATAGTTAAGGACTAAGTTAAACTTTGTCCTAACATTCTCTGGAACTTAGCTCGACTGTGAAGGGAAAGTGCCTAAATTATAAAAATATTCTATATTCTATGCTAGGTCCAGCATTAGGAATATAAATATGGGCAAGTAGGGGTTGAAAACAGTAGAAGAATTATTAGTCCATAACACACAAATAAGTAGGCTACATTTTTTTTTAGTAGGCTACATTTTTAAAAAGCTTTTGACATATGAAGTTCTATCTCAATAAAAGTCATATGGCAACTATGTAAACCAAAAGCTATACAAAACTATTTATAACACCAAAAATTATGATTTTTGGATATTAAAGGTAAGTTATGTCAAAATGTTAGACGTTACTTATCATTTGATAGTACTATTTTTTCAAATATTTATGTATTTATGTATTTATTTATGTATTTATGTATTTATGTATTTAAAAGGGAGCACAGAGGGAGAGGGAGAAGCAGACTCCCCACTGAGCAGCTAGTCCAACATGGGGCTCCATCCCAGGACCCTGGTATCATGACCTGAGCTGAAGGCACACGCTCAACTGACTGAGCCACCAAGGCGCCCTTGATGGTCCTATTTTATATACTTCCTTCTTTCTAAAGTTTAGAGCTTTGTAAGTTATCTTCAGTTGTTAAAGCACATATTTTGAAAAAACTTAAGTCTGTAAAGTGAGAAAGTGCTAGGAAAGTGGCTTGGAAGAAAGGAAGAACTCTGACAAATTGATTATTTATAATGTGCAGAATGATGTTTTATGTTGACAGATATATTTTCCCAGATTAATGGTTTAGAGTTTATTCTAATCATTGGCAACCAAAAAATCAAGGAGATTAGTGGAAGTATATAGTTAAGTGCTTGATTTCAGAGTAGGTAAGTGGGATTGTAATCAAGATGGAAAGGTTGCAGAAAGTATCAAATTAATTTATTGAACTACAGAAAAATATCATTTATGTTTTGATAAAGAATCCTGTGTGTTTGTTTCCTATCACCGACTTTGGTTTCTTACCAGCTTCAATCTGCGTTTCACAAAGCATTGCTAACCTTATTTGCTATAATATATCCAATATTCTATGTGTTCATAATCCATAATTTACTTTAAACAATAATGAGATTATTTTTAAAGATGATAAACCTAGAAAATAGAACATGCTAAGCCATCTGATATTAAATTTAAATACTATAGCAGTTTTCATGCTTTCTACATTTGGAACTTCTTTCAAAAGAGCCCAGAAAGACTGGGTTCTTATTCTGGTTCTATAATTATGGTTCTGTATTTTATTGGATAAATTATTCAATCTTTCAATACTTCAGTCTTACCATGAGTTACATGAATTTTTATGTCCCTCCTCGTTCTGTAATTATAGTCCATTTCCTATCCTATCCATGTGCAATCAGGTTCAGATAATTTTCTTTCCCTAGAATCAAAAAAGGCAGCAAAACATTGCTTGTCAGTTCTTTTTCCTGCTCTAAAGCAAGACTAGAAAAGAGCCATCACATGTTGCAGTGAAACCCTGACCACTTCATCACAGTGAAAGCAGCCACCATGCACCTGGCAAGGAAGTGAGGAAAATTGTTGGTTTCGTGGGCATCCTGAACACATTTCTGCCAGGCCTGCTTCCAAAATGAGTCCTCTTCTCCCGCTCTTCCATCTTGTTCTATGACATTCAGAGGATCCCTATCTGCTAGGAATCCTTATATAAGGATCCCCATTGTATGCTGGGGTTTTTGTTTGTTGGTTTGTGCTGTACACTATTTACCACTCCATGATTTTTTCCATTATTTATTTCTGAATTCCTTGTTGTGGATCTGTTTTTCTGCCCTTGTGTCTGTTGCATGTTCCTATTTGCTTTCCATTCCTCTCATTATGTGAGCATTGTTTGACCTGCGGCGTGATACAACCCACCTCCCCTGGAAAGTAACACTATAGTGAATATAAGACATTTATTACAAGAAAGTCATGAACATCACAGTGGCCTGTCATTGGAAATGACCTCAATCCTAACTTGGTGAGATCCATTCTTGATTTAGATTTGAGATTAACTAATAACTGCTCTTCTGTATTATTTTTTTAAGAAAGAAGGCTCCCAATGAACCCAGTATCAAGCCCAATTCCACTATGAGCTCAAAAGCTTTCAAGTAAACGAGATGGAAAAGAACCAAACTTCCAATCCACTTCTATATAAAACAAAGCGAAATAGTTATCATTGTGGCAAACTGCATTAGCAATCTACTAAGCAGTAGATTAAATTTTTCTGTCATAGTATAATTCAGCTATTTTTCAATCTCTTAGAAGATTTTCTCATGGCCAGTCAGGAGGCATTAAATGTCAGAGGAGAGATTCAGTGCTACTTCCTGGAGAATCGAATTGAACTAGAGGTGAAAAAGTTTTGAATGTTGCACTTTTAAAAGGTTTTTCACTTGCATGTGCATATAAAAACAGCAGAGTCATTCATTTTCATGTTTTATATAAAACAGAAGATTTCAAAGGAACTTTGTGTTTTCAGGGCTGCTTCAGGCTCTCTGCCCAGACTTCCCAGGGATATGCACATACACTGTCCGCTGTTTTAAGGAGCACTTCAGAGGAAAAGTTGGAAAAACAGTGATTTAGTTGAAAGAATAATAAACTTAGTACTGGGAGAACTGAGAACAAATTCTAGCTTTGATATTTACCGGCTATGCCACCTAGACTCCTAAAACTTCGATTTCTCCTTCTGCAAAATGGGGGTCATACACAGAAGCTTTATAGGTAGATGAGAGGATTTAGCAAAGTTAGTACATCTGAAATAACTTGAGAAACTAGGAAGCACTATTTACACTAAAAGTTTTGTTTGGAGCAAGATTAAAACATATATGAAAACCCAGGCTTAGGCTGACAAAATATGCTCCCTAAATATTGTATTTGCATATTGGGTTTTGCACATGGCCCTTGTTAGTCCCCAGAACTTCATGCTGTCTTGCTGCCATGCAGTGTCCCCCCTGCCCCCCCCAAATTTCCCAATGGCTTTCATGCTCAGCTTTTCCTTAGCAACTGGCATTTGTAGGTGTCATGTCTTATTTAACTGACTAATACCCATGAGCTATTCACAAAGCAGCTGTTTTTCCTTTTTTCCTAACACCTTCTACATATAGACATTGAGTAAAAGCTTCCTGAATGAATAAAGGAATTAATGAATACCTTGAACTATAAACATTTGCTTAAGTCTATGGTTTCAGGAATCAGGCTGAGTATGAATTTTGCCTCCACCACTCACTAGCTCTGTGTTCTTAGACAAATGATTTGCCTAGGACTCAAAATGCCTATGTAGAATATGAGAGTGACAGGCCTATTTTATGAGTATTAAGTATGATTATGTATGTGAAGTGACAGCGTATCTTTTGCCACATGCTAAGTTTTCAATAAATGGCAATTCCTATCAATAATAACTGTAGAAAAAAACAATTGTAGAACTATGAAAGGGAAAATAGCATGACACTTGTTACATGTGCATATCTATAAAAGCACTGATTTTCCCCCAACTTCTAGAATGCATAGGTTTATGGTTTAGTCTAAGTTAGATTTTAATTCATCTCTCTAAATAGAGACTTGCTGTGAGCATCTCTCCCCGACCACCTCGCTTCTACTCTACCTCCTTCAGTAGCTCTTATTGGTCATGTAATGATTCCAGATCCTGGCTCTTTCCCATCAGCCCTGTCACTCCCTCCTTTTGCTTCCAAGTGTGATTTAACACAATGCATTTTCATAAGCAACTACTTTGTTATGAAGATGCTTATTTCTAGGTTAATGGTCTTCAAAAAATATGTCCATAAATTATTGTTATCACTTTTTTAAATTTATTTCCATGTTAAGTAAACTGTTAGCCATTCAAGTTTTTTTTAGTCCAGTTCAGTTTGAATAATTCTTTGTGTAAAATAGGTGTTCAATATGTGTTATTGATTGCTTTAAAAATGCTTCCCATCACCTCTTCAAATTACAAGAAAAGCATATTTATTCAAGCATAAAAAAAGAACTTCCTGACTGCAGTATCATTAGATTTATGAAGAGTTGATCCACTGAGGCAGATTATCTCCTTTCCATGATGTCTTTAAAAGTGGGAGAGGAAAAAAAAAAAGTGGGAGAGGCATTCAAATGATTTCAATAAGTTAAATGGTATTCTGATATACTGATACTAAATTAGCATGTCTTCCAGTCCCAGAATGTAGGCCTAATTTCTTTAATAGGATACTGGGAATTAGGAGGATATTGAAAGTTTTCATACGCAGAAAAGATGATAGTATGTTGCACTACCTTTTGTATTATTTTAGAGCCAAATACTTCACTCAATTCAAATCAATGAAAAATAAAATCATTGAACCACTATTCTGTTTTGGGTACCAGGCTAGAAACTGAAAAAATTAAATAAAATAAAATAAAATTACAAGCCATGGACTTTTTTCTCAAGATGCTGGAAGCATATTGGAGACATCAGCTGTATAAAACACCACTCACCAATAAACATACGCGCTAAATCATAAACAATAAAGAAGGAAAATCAGCACAGAGAAGTAACTGATTAGCTCTGAGGGAGATTCAGAGGACATGCTTAAAGATAACAGCTGTACCGGGTCTGAGTTTTGAAGGATTAATAGAAGGATGTCAAACCAGGCCAGAAGGAGCCTTCCAAACTAATGGAACATGCAATTTGATAGAGTGGAAATGGCAAGAGATGAAAGGTGCAAGAGGCAGGAAAGGGTCAGATTAGGAGAAGTTGCATGGTTCAGCCACAGAGATATGAGAGAAATAATGCAATAGCTGAATATTAATCTTTATAAATAGGCAGTTAGCTATAGGCACTGTTCTGACAAGCTTTACTATGTGTTGCTTCGAATATAGTGCCCCACAGAGAATGCAGGCACAGGGGACACTAGTCCTCCATTTACAAAAACACAGCGCACCAGCCTAGCATAACTACTTGATGCTTCACTGATGGCATTTTCCCCAACCTCCAATTTCATAAATTTTATTTCAAAGTTGTCTCTTCCTATCTGAAGAAGCAAAAAAAAAGAGTTCTTTTAATTCCTGCAGATGTGCTTATTTCTGAGTTGTCTGTAGAAATCTGCCACCAGAAACTACAATCCAGAATTTACAGTTCAAAGTATCAGATAGGAAGAGCTTTCCCTAAATTTATTCTAATCAAAAGAAAGCCACCTGCAGTTACTCATGTGATAGGGTATCATGAAGCTGATTAAGGATGATTTGCTTCACTAAAAAGGCTTTCAGAAGAACAATTGCAGAAGTTGCAGCAGGCAAGGACAGAAGGGGAATCTGTTAAAATTATCTTTTGCTTGTTCTGTTTTGTGAAATATCCGTCTTGGCAAAATAGTCAGTGAATATTAATTATTACAATAAAGCACAATTCAGTAAATGGAGACTTATCACTTAAAAAAATGCTAATGGTGTGAAACCTTCTAAACACTCAGTGGTGTCAGTATCTATTGCTAACACTTTATTGTTTCTGGGTTTGTCTCCATCCTTCCAAATATATGGAACTCTTCTTCTGAAGCTACTTTCCTCCTAATCAGTAAACCAAATAGCTTTTCTAAGCCTTGTCTACAACTTGTCCTCTTTGAGAGTTTGAACAAGCACCACCCTCTCTCCCAAAACTTTCCTTCTGGATCTTTTCTTATAAATTCTGCTCTTTCTAGCTTGTCCTTTAACCCTTTTACCCTTTCTGAGCTCCTTCATGGGAGTTCCATTCTCTTCGGGTTTCCTAAATAAAATTATCTCTTTAACTTACATACTTTAGCTCTTTCTCTGCTCCCCTACATCTTCCTGTTTTTTTTTTTTAATAAATTTATTTTTTATTGGTGTTCAATTTACCAACATACAGAATAACACCCAGTGCTCATCCCGTCAAGTGCCCCCCTCAGTGCCCGTCACCCATTCACCCCCACTCCCCGCCCTTCCTCCCCTTCCACCACCCCTAGTTCGTTTCCCAGAGTTAGGAGTCTTTCATGTTCTGTCTCCCTTTCTGATATTTCCAACACATTTCTTCTCCCTTCCCTTATATTCCCTTTCACTATTGTTTATATTCCCCAAATGAATGAGAACATATAATGTTTGTCCTTCTCTGATTGACTTACTTCACTCAGCATAAGACCCTCCAGATCCATCCACGTTGAAGCAAATGGTGGGTATTTGTCATTTCTAATGGCTGAGGAATATTCCATTGTATACATAAACCACATCTTCTTTATCCACTCATCTTTCGATGGACACCGAGGCTCCTTCCACAGTTTGGCTATTGTGGACATTGCTGCTAGAAACATCGGGGTGCAGGTGTCCCGGCGTTTCATTGCATCTGTATCTTTGGGGTAAATCCCCAGCAGTGCAATTGCATGGGTCGTAGGGCAGGTCTATTTTTAACTCTTTGAGAAACCTCCACACAGTTTTCTAGAGTGGCCGCACCAGTTCACATTCCCACCAACAGTGTAAGAGGGTTCCCTTTTCTCCGCATCCTCTCCAACATTTGTGGTTTCCTGCCTTGTTAATTTTCCCGATTCTCACTGGTGTGAGGTGGTATCTCATTGTGGTTTTGATTTGTATTTCCCTGATGGCAAGTGATGCAGAGCATTTTCTCATGTGCATGTTGGCCGTGTCTATGTCTTCCTCTGTGAGATTTCTCTTCGTGTCTTTTGCCCATTTCATGATTGGATTGTTTGTTTCTTTGGTGTTGAGTTTAATAAGTTCTTTATAGATCTTGGAAACTAGCCCTTTATCTGATACTGTCATTTGCAAATATCTTCTCCCATTCTGTAGGTTGTCTTTGAGTTTTGTTGACTGTATCTTTTGCTGTGCAAAAGCTTCTTATCTTGAAAAAAAAAAAAAAAAGCTTCTTATCTTGATGAAGTCCCAATAGTTCATTTTTGCTTTTGTTTTATTTGCCTTCATGTAGAGTGTAGGGATAGAGGGAACATTCCTCAACATCTTAAAAGCCATCTATGAAAAGCCCACAGCAAATATCATTCTCAGTGGGAAGCACTGGGAGCCTTTCCCCTAAGATCAGGAACAACACAGGGATGTCCACTCTCACCACTGCTATTCAACATAGTACTGGAAGTCCTAGCCTCAGCAATCAGACAACAAAAAGACATTAAAGGCGTTCAAATTGGCAAAGAAGTCAAACTCTCCCTCTTCGCCGATGACCTGATACTCTACATAGAAAACCCAAAAGCCTCCACCCCAAGATTGCTAGAACTCATACAGCAATTTGGTAGCGTGGCAGGATACAAAATCAATGCCCAGAAATCAGTGGCATTTCTATACACTAACAATGAGACTGAAGAAAGAGAAATTAAGGTGTCAATCCCATTTACAATTGCACTCAAAAGCATAAGATACCTAAGAATCAACCCAACCAAAGAGGTAAAGGATCTATTCCCTAAAAACTATAGAACACTTCTGAAAGAAATTGAGGAAGACACAAAGAGATGGAAATATATTCCATGCTCATGGATTGGCAGAATTAATATTGTGAAAATGTCAATGTTACCAGGGCAATTTACACGTTTAATGCAATCCCTATCAAAATACCATGGACTTTCTTCAGAGAGTTAGAACAAATTATTTTAAGATTTGTGTGGCAATCAGATAAGACCCCGAAGAGCCAGGGGAATTTTAAAAAAGAAAACCATATCTGGGGGCATCACAATGCCAGATTTCAGGTTGTACTACAAAGCTGTGGTCATCAAGACAGTGTGGTCCTGGCACAGAAACAGACACATAGATCAGTGGAACAGAATAGAGAACCCAGAAGTGGACCCTGAACTTTATGGTCAACTAATATTCGATAAAGGAGGGAAGACTATCCATTGGAAGAAAGACAGTCTCTTCAATAAATGGTGCTGGGAAAATTGGACATCCACATGCAGAAGAATGAAACTAGACCACTCTCTTTCACCAGACACAAAGATAAACTCAAAATGGATGAAAGATCTAAATGTGAGACAAGATTCCATCAAAATCCTAGAGGAGAACACAGGCAACACCCTTTTTGAACTCAGCCACAGTAACGTCTTCCTGTTTTTTCATCGTAATCTCCTCCTTTCTCATGAGAGGAAGACTTACCCTACATTTTCGGCAGTCACAAGGGAAACATTTTGATGTTGGTGCCTCAGAACAAATATAGTCAGAGCTTAACCTCATCTTATAACCACATAGGCTTCTCTTCTTGGGCGTCTCTCTGTCTATCTCTCATGCGGCTTCACTCACAGAAACTGAAAATCTCAGAGAACACTCTGTTTCTCTTCATACCATTTCCCCCAAAAATCAAGACTACTAATTTTAATGGGAATTCTTCAAAAGCTAGACTCCTAGTTTGACAATGGATTTTTGGGCCCCATATTCTCTCTCCTTTGAACTATCACATACAGTGCTGGTATATTGATATTTTAAACCTCCATTTGATCAAAATTTCAAGTCTTCACTATTTTCCACAATGTCTTCATTAGCAACAAAAGCCTTATACTTTGATCAAACCTCTCTATCCACCATGATTTCCCAGAACTGCCAATAATGTATTTTATGCTCATCATCAGTGCAACTTATTGTTTCAAACTTTGCATCTACCTTTACTCGCTCTTGTCTTTCTTTCCAAATGTCCATGCTTTAAAACCCAACTCCACATGTATATGATATGCAGCCATTAAGCTTCTGTTAAAATGCCGTATCTGGAATAGAGTTGTCCGTGATTGCTGAAGTTAGAAGGCAGCATTTCTTTGACCAGAGTTCATTGTTGTACCTGCAGTGGCACATATGGCTTTTTATCTTACACAGAAAGACTCCTGGTGAGGCTGGATTACATATACTCTTAGGTAATTATGGAGTAAAATAAGGGAATGCTAAGTTTTCTATCTTTCCATGGGTTTTGAAATGTCTGTAAAGACAACATAAAATCGACATTCAGGTTAATAATTGGTTTCTAGGGCCCCATTGAATCCTTAACTTCAAGAAATTAGGGAAAAAAGAGATTAAGCATTAATTTCTTTTAGATCCATTGAAGATATTTTTTTCTTTTTTTTTTTTAAAGACTCTCTTTACCCTTGATAGATTAATTCATGTTTTTAGGTTAAGATGGAGTCAACACCAGAATAGAGGCATTCTATCATCTTCAAAACTTTCCTTTATTTTTCCATCATGCTGCCATTCTATTTTTCAATTTACATGGATAGAAAAGGAAGAATAAGATAAAGAAATAGGACTTAAAATCCATGTATGTGAAAGGATTAATATAAAAATTTTCTGAAAACTCTTATCAGTTAAACTATCACATTAACCACATGGGTTAAGATTTAGACACATTTTTACAGAATAGGGAACTCATGATATTAATGACTGCTAGAACTTGAACTCAGTTGTCTGACTCCAAATAAGGTTTGTATCCCAAAACCATCCCATCCCTGGTGAGCTACAATTTCTTTCATTCTCTGATTGCCACAAAATATGACTTTTTAGGTTGTATCTCATATTAAATTATCTCTCCATTTTCTGAGGTTTTAATGGCAAAAATTTGGAAATCATTTTTCCTTGTGGTGGTAACAAAATCAGTTACAGAGTGTATTTTCTAATTACACATGCTCACGTGTGTACTAATGTGTACTAATCCATTCACATGCATAAACCTATAAGGAGCTTATCAGAATCTCAAAAATACAGGTATGCAAGAATTATAAGGAAACTTCCAAGACTCCCTATATTCTATTATTTCCCCCTGGTTGAAGAACCAACATAATAAGGATTCTGTGATTTCTATATAGAATCAAATAACAGTAAGCCTGTGTCTGAAAGTTATTAAGCATAATGGAAAACAGAAGAACTTCCTTAAAAACTCAATTTAACAATAATCTGAATGCACAGCTTACATAGAGAATGTATTGAATTTTTCAATTGCATCTTGGTATTTGTATAATTTTCATAAATATATAGGCAAAATGGTAAAATAGTGTATAGATATACAAATGTATAATCATATAGATCATTATAAAAATTTAATTTTTGAAAGGCACATAGTCTCAGATTGTATTTGTTATAACCTTTGAATGTTCATTTTTATTTATCAATATAATTTTTATAAGATAACAGAATTCATTCACAAAAATTCATAAGTGAAGTGGATAAGCCCCAATTTCACCTCATGATTTAAACAAAATAACTATTTCATGTAGACAACAGTTTCTTGAGTAAAAATATTCAGGAAGTAAGGCAATTTACGTATTTTGCATTATTTATATGTGTTAACTGACACAGATTTATGAGTGAACTCTAAGAAGACAACACATTTTTATATAAAATAATGGCTTGAGGGAATGGGTTATATTTGTCTACTCTTTTAACCATATTTTAATAAAAACAGCAAAGACACTTCTTAGCAGCCAAAATCCTATACTGAATAACCCTAAAGTGTAATTGTGGATTTCTTGACTCTATTTTTAAAGGAAACAATTTTTGCTGATTCTTGTTATAAAATAATTTTATTATCAGCATGTACTGCAAATATTTTTTATAATCACCACAAAGATAGCCTTAAAACATCTTTTTCCACTTTATTAAGGTATAATTGACAAGTAAAATTGTGAGATATTTACATTTCGACAACGGAAGAGAAGATGACACCATTATTCTATTTTAGCAGTGGCAATGACATGGGCAAATGGCAGGCATAAATTTATATCATCTTGTGATTATCCTTCCACTTCAGTTCTGCAGGTAGTTGAGATTATAGGCAGTAGATACCTGGGCATCATGAACTTTCTTGATCTCTTGCAAAACAATGGAAGTGGTTTCTGACCTCCACTCCCTCTTTTCTTCCAAAGATTCTATGGGTATCCAATCTCTTATGCTAAATTTCTTCTCATTTGAAATCCTTGAATGGCTGCTGTTTTACTAACTAAATACTGACTGATATAGTTAGTTATCAGTCAATGTATATACTTATTTTGTGGTCAGGGTCATTTAATTTCCAAATATACTGCCTCTCTATTTATTAGTAGTTTATTATATTCCCATACTAGAAAAGATTATTCAGTCCAGCATACAGAAAAACTGATATACAACCTGAGATGGTTCTCAATTCATTTGGTTCCAAGGATTATAATTATGGCTACATAAATTTTAACCCAATCTTCATATAATCATTCTGGATGTATCATTTATTAATTAAGGTATCTGATACATAAGAGAATAATAAAGTCTCAAAATAATGTTAGAATTGTTCAGGATTCCCCCACTGTGAGAGATGGATCCAACATGGCACTCATAATCCCATGAAGCAAAACCAGGGTTTCTTTTTATTTCAGAATTTTCTGTGATCATATTCCAGAGTTCTTGAATCAAGCTAGAAAATAAACTTAGTATAGATGGGTGGTATACACTCAAACAGTACTAATAAGTACAATAATCCCAAATAAAAACGCAAATGTTGAAAGAACAAAAAATGCATCACTGACTGGCCTCCTTTTGAAAAGCTACCTGTTTATGAGAAACCAAGAAATGTTTCATTTTCCTTCAGACATCTGAATAAGAAAATAAGTTGTGTTCTCAAATTCCAATTCTAACGCACACAAGTGAAATTAACTAGTAATGCAGTCTTTGAGCAAGAGTAGCCATCATCTGAAGAAAGGAAGAGTGGGAAGAAGGAATTAAAGAAAGAAAAAAAATTAAGGAATTAAAATAATAGAAAGTGATAGTAGAAGAAAAGAAAGAAGAAAGTAAATATAGAAGGGAAATATGCTTATTATAACAGTGGTTATGAGACACAGTTAAATGCAACTACTTGGTAAAACACTCAGATGCTCACTATGACATCAACTTCTTGTCGAGGGTTCTTCCATTTTGAAACACACTTTATTTGAAACCTGCTCTAAACAAGAAAGGGACTATAGCCCTATCTCTGAAAAGGAAGATGGGTTTGTTAGGTCCTAACAAAAATTTAAAATGTTTATCTGCAGCCAAAGGGAAATATGAGATCTCATGTAAATAAAGGCAATCATTCGAGATTTTAACTTCACTTTTGCACAAAAAGATAAGGTCTTATGCTTCTATCAAAAGAATAGAGAAAATAACTGTTTAACAAATGCAGTCACTTTGCTGACAAAGGTATACAGCTCTTTTTTTTAACAGATAAAACAATAAATAACAATTATAGGACAATGGAATAGTATGAATAGTAATTTTTTTTTAATTTTGAGGTATAACTAACAAAGAAAATTGTAAGATATTTGAAATGCACAGCATGATCATTTGCTATACATACACATTGTGAAAGGATTCCCCCACCAAGTTAATTAACACAGCCATACATCACAGTTTAACCTAGCTACCTTTTTCTTTTTTTTTTCCCCTTTGGTGAGAACATTTAATTTCCATTTTCTTAGCAATTATATTGTACAATACAGTGTGATGAACTGTATTCACAGTATTATACATTATCTCCTAAGACTTTATTCATCTTTTAACTGAAAGTTTGTGCGATTTTACCAATTTCTCCCTATTTTCCCCACCTCCATCCCTTGGCAACCACTTTTCTACTCTCTTTTTTCTTTTTTTAACATTCTTCATATAAGTGATACCATATAATATTTGTCTGTATTTTTCTATATCTGTCTGGCTTATTTCACTTAGCATAATGCCCATCGGGTTCATCCATGTTGTCACAAAAGTATATATACATAAAATATTACATTTTCTTTATTAATTCATCCACTGATAGCTGTTTTCATATCTTGCCTACAGTGAATAATACTGCTATGAATATGGGAACACAGATATGTCTTCAAAATAATATTTCATTTCCTCTGGATATAAACCCAGAAATGGAATTTCTGGATCTTATGGTAGTTCTATTTTTAACTTTTTAAAGAAAATTTCATATTGCCATATTGCTTTCCATAGTGGCTGTACCAGTTTACATTTCCAACAGCAGTGTGTACATGTGTTCCTTTTTTTTTTCCAAGTCCTTGTTAGAATCGATTATCTCCTGTTGTCTTGATAATAGCCACCTTAAAGGTGTGAGATGATCACATTGTGGTTTGGATTTGCATTTCCCTAATGATTTGTAATGCTGAACACTTTCTCAGGTACCTGTTGGCCATCTGTATGTCTTCTTTGGAAAATGTCTGCTCAGGTGTTTGCCCCTTTTTCTTATCCATTTTTTTTTCCTTATTTGAGTTATATGAGTTCTTTGTATATTTGGATATTAACTTCTTAGTGGATAGGTTTTGCAAATGTTTTGTCTCCCATTCCAAATGTTTCTTTTTCATTTGTTGATGCTTTCCTTTGCTTAGGAGAAACATTATAGTTTGATGTAATCACACTCATTTGACTTTCTTTTGTTGCCTTTACTTTTAGTGTCAAATCCAAAAACAAAACATTGGTAAGACTGATGTCAAGAAGCTAACCTACTATGTTTTCTTCTGGGAATTTTATGGTTTCAGGTCTTGAGTTGACTCTTGTATATAGCGTAAGATAAGGGCCCAGTTTCATTATCTTGCATGGAGATGTCCAATTTTCCCAACTGCTTTTATTGAAGAAATTTCCTTTTCCTCTTGTATATTCTTGGCTCCATTGCCATAAATAATATGACTATACATGAGTAGCTTTATTTCTGGACTCTTGCGACTCTTCCATTAATATAAATGTCTATTTTTATGGCAAGCCATACTGTTCTAACTACAGTACCTTTGTAATATAGTTTTAAATCAGGAAGTGTGGTGCCTCCATCTTTTTTTTTTTTTCCTCAAGATTACTTTTTCTTGTGGTTGCATATAACTTTTAGGATTGTTTGTCCTACTTCTATGAAAAATACTATTGGAATTTTGGTAAGGATTGTAGTGCACCTGTAGATGGCTTTGGGTAATATGGACATTTTAACAATATCAACTCTTTCCATCCATGAACATGGGCTATCTTTTCATTTATTCGTACCTTCAGTTTCTTTCATTAGTATCTTATAGATTTCAGTGCATAGATCTTTCATCTCTTTGGTTAAATTAATTCCTAGGTATTTTATTCTTTTTGATGCTATTATAAATGGAATTATCTTCTTAATTTCTGTTTTCTGATGGTTAATTAGTGTATTTAAACGTGACTTACTTTTTGTATGTTGATTTTGTATTCCACATCATTATTGAGATTGTTTATTAGTTCTGAGAGCTTTTAGATGGAATACTTAGGGTTCTCTTTTCTTTAATTTTTAAATAATTTTATATTCTTTTAAAAAACGTTTTCTTATTTATTTTAGAGATGAGGGAGGGACAGAGGGAGAAGCAGAGAGAGAATCTCAAGGAGACTCCCCTTTGAGTACAGAGCCTGACCTGGGCTTGATCTGCACTACCCTGAGAGCCAAAGTCAGGAGTTGGTCACTTAACCAACTGACCCACCTAGATGCCCTTATTAATTTTTAAGTAGACTCCATGCCCAAAGTGGAGCCCAACATGAGACTTGAACTTATTACCCTGAGATCAGCATCTAAGTTGAGATCGATTGTCAAACACTAACCAACTGAGACACCCAGGTGCCCCATGACTTATATATATAATATGTAATCTGCAAATGGAGATAATTTTATTTTTTTTTCTTTTCCAATTTGGATGCATTTTTTAAAAGATTTTACTTACAGAAAGAGAAAGAGAAAAAGAGAGTACAAGAGAGAAAGTAAGCAGGGAGAACAACAAAGGAGAGAGAGAAGCAAACTTCCCACTAAGCAGAGAGCCTGCTGCAGGGCTTGATCCCAGGACCCTGGGATCATGGCCTGAGCCAAAGGCAGATGTCTGAGCCACACAGGTGCCCCCAGTTTGGATGCATTTTATTTCTTTTTCTTGCCTAATTGCTTAGGGCAGAACCTCCATGACTGTGTTAAATAAAAGTGGTGAGGGTGGAGATCCTTGTCTTGCTAACCTTATTGTAAAAGGTGTCAGCATTTTACCATTGACTATAACATAAGCTGTGGGTTCACCATATATGATCTTTATTTCATTGAGGCACTTTTCCTCTATATTATAAGTTGTTAAATGTTTTTTCCCTCACATCTATTGAGGTAACCATAAGATTTTTGTCCTTTGTTTTACTTATGTGATATACCATATTGGTTGACTTGTGGATACTAAACCATCCTTGCATCCCTAGAATAAATCTTATTTGATCATGGTGTATGATCCTTTTATTTTTGTATTTTTATTTATTTTTTTATTGTATGATACACTTAATGTATTGTTGAATATGGTTTGCTAATACATTGTTGAGAATATTTGCATTTATGTTAATCAGGGATATTGGTTTGTAATTTTTCTTTTTTGTATTATCTTTGTTTGGCTTTGTTATTATGGTAATACTGGCTCTTATATGACTAATTTGAACATATTTTCTCTTAATTTTTGGAAATTGGAAAACCCTAAGAATGTTTGGCCTAGTTCTTCTTTAAATGATTTGTAGAATTCACCAGCAAATCCATCTGGTCCTTGACTTTTGTTTGTTGAGAGAATATTGATTACTAATTAATCTTACTAGTGATTGATCTGTTCAAAATTTCTATTTCTTCATGCTTTAGTCTTGTCAGACTGTAAGTTTCTATGAATATATCCCTTTCTACAAGGTTTTCTAATTTATTGGCATATAATTGTTCTTAGTGGTCTCATGGTTCTTTGTATTTCTGTGACATATTTTGCAGTGGCTCCTCCTTCATTTGTAATTTTATTTATTTGAGTCCTGTCATTTTTTTCTTACTGAATCAAGCTAAGAATTGGTCTATTTTGTTTATCTTTCCAAAAAAAAAAAAAGAAGAAGCTCTTAGTTCCATTGATCTTTTCTGTTGTCTTTTTAATCTCTATTTCACTTATTTGCTCTGATCTTTATTAGTTCCTTTCTCAGGACACCTCGATGGCTCAGTGGTTAAGCATCTGCCTTTGGCTTAAGGTGTGATCCTGGGGTCTTAGGATACAGTCCTGCATTGGGCTCCCCACAGGGAGCCTACTTCTCCCTTTGCTTGTGTCTCTGCCTTTCTCTCTATGTCTCTCATGAATAAATAAAATCTTAAAAAAAATTATTAGTTAGTTCCTTTTTCCTAATAAATTTAGGCTTAATTTGTTCTTAATTTTCTAGTGCCTTGAAGTACAAAATTCAGTTATTTTTTTATCCTTTTTTTAGGGTAGGCATTTATTATTATAAACTTCCATCTTAGAACTGCTTTTGCTCTGTCCAGAAGTTTTGGTATACTATATTTAAATTTTTATTTGTCTCAAGATATGTATGTGATTTCTTTTGACTTGTTTGACCCATTGGTTGTACAGGAGCATTTTTTAAATCTCTGCATATTTGCAGATTTTCCTATTTCCTTCTTGAAGTTAATTTATAGAGTCATACAATTTATAATTTTACTTGATGGACAAAATGATCTGAATAAAAAAATATGATCAGGTCAGCAAATTTGTTGAACTATTAATTAAGAAATACTAACCTGAAATGAAATCCATATAGTTAAGTAAATCTTCTTTTAATAATATAGAACTTTTGGACACTTTGAGTTAGGATCATACTATTGAAAAGAAAAGATAATCACTGTCTAAATATATTACATTATCATAGTATGTCTTCTAAATAATATTTTAATTTTGGGACATTTTCAAAACTACATATTTTAAGGATATAATCTGCTTACTAAAAATTATGTACTTTTAGAATTTGTTTCCAGTCCATGACCAAGATTACTAATAAAATCTTTTGTGCTACATAAAGTAACTCTCAAAATTTTGTAAATTGGGTAACTCTCCCTGGTGAAGCCACATTATTCTCAACTTTAGGTGTACAACTGCTTAGGTTTATAAATCTTTACTTTTTGATGTAACAAAACAAATTTTCTCTAGATATTTCTATCCTTCTTGAGAAGAGATAGACACCAAAGATGGGAGACATAGGATACATGGACTTCTGGTATATGTGTTTGTGTGAATAAAGTAATTGGTTTTACTTTTTTAAAGATTTTATTTATTTATTTAGAGAGAGAGTGCATGTGGAGGGAGGATCAGAGAAAGAGGAAAGAGGAAAGAATCTCCAGCAGACTCCATGCTAAGCACAGAGCAGCACTCCACCTCACAACCCTGAGATCATGACCTGAGCTGATACAAAGAGTTGGACACTCAACCTACTAAGCCACCCAGGTGCTCCTGGTTTTACTCTAAAAAAAAAAAAAAGTACCGTTCTCTTGGCCTCTTGTTATTATTAGAGATGTATTTGCTCTATAGAGCATATAATACACAATTCTGTTAAACACACACAATAAATTCTGTTAACCAAATGGTGTATGTGCTTGGGAATTGTGTATGATAGAGATACAGAACAATCAAAGTGCTGTGTTTTATTTGCATGTTTTATTGTTTTTAAAGAATATATAGGGATATAGTATGTATTATGTAAAGATGTACATCTTTACATTATGTAAAGATGTAATATGTTTGATTCTTAAAAAGTTTTTCTTTTGCTTACAGAGATGATTTATGTACTGCAGTAGATAAATGAAATTAGGACAATATTGTCTTTTCCTAAAGTTTTTAAAGTTTGCCTTCAAAATTTTTCTTTACTTTTTTGAGTTTACTTTCCTGCTTATGAATCAAAACTATTCTCTGAAATATACATCCACGATATCTTACTTAAAATCCGTAGGTGTTTGTTAACTGAGACACTTAGCTCTTATCACAAACTATACCAAAAGAAAAAAAAAAGGTGTTTAATTGCCAATTGCAAAATTTCAAAGTGGATATTACTCCTCAACATTACATATGTAGGGGTAATTACTATGTTGAAATATAATGAAACCTTCATCATGCCCACAATCAACTACTAAAAATAAAATCATCTAGCAGGATGATGCAGGTGCCTGCTATGCATTATAGAAGTCTGTTTAAAATTTTACTTCTCTTAATCTATAAAAAAAATTCATTTTTCCAGTTGTGACCACTATTCAGAGCAAGTCCAAGAGTTATTTATACTAGCAATATCTCTTTCCTTCTCCCTGTTCCTGTCCTGTCATCAGTGGAGTTAAGAAGTGAGAAGAAGATCCTGTATGGTGACAAAAGTACTACCAACTATTAAAGCAAAACCTACATTCTTATAAACCAACTTTAGAATTATTGAACCTTAGATCAAGTGTTTTCCAACGCTGTGATAGATGTGAGACTCTTCTTTGAGTCTTTGTTATTGTACTGTTTTAAAAACTGAATTTTAAAGTTTGGAAATGGTCTTATCTGATCCTTGATCTTTATCTGTCAACTCTTGAAATTTCCTAAGTGTTTTGTTTAGGGTTTCTAGAAAAATGGCTGTTTCTGACAATGTAGAATTTATTACTAATATTAGATAATGATGGTAGGTAAGTAATTAGGAAGTATTCCACAAATTTCCACCCAAATACTATTTATTCTCCTTAACAGCTTATGCATTCAAGTGTCACTTTCAAATCATGACTCTCCGGGTATGCTGTAGGTTTGTCTTACACTTACACCTACATATTTTTCAGTAAAAAAAATTAATTAAGGAGATTCAGTTCAGAAGAAAAAGACTTTTTTATTTCACACAGTGTTAGGAATTGCATTTTGCTCTTAATACTTCTTTGCTGTACAATTTTTTATGCTTTTGAACTCGTGGACAATCCTTTCATAGATCTTGTAGCACCGACAACTGTCAGACATGTCATCCAACAGAATGAAGAATGTCCTCGGTTAGTTTATAGAAGATGGTTATAGAAGATTGTTGTATTTTTTACATTCTTTGATGCCATAAGAGTCTGCCTGAAAGTGGACAACAGCATTGTAGGTAATTCGGTTGTGAATCCCTTTTTCTTATTCCAGTGAATCAATGACTGTCTTATATATATTGTATAAAACATATTTTAGAAACTTTTATACTGGCCTACAAAATTAAATTCCTCTACTGTTCTCAGGTCCCTGGGGAAAATGGAGGCTGTGTGCTGAACAAATCCTGTTTGCTTTCAGAAGTGTCGATTGTACATCTGTCTAGCTACATACACAACTTGGTTTAATTCTGAGTTCCTCAAAAGGCACAACAAACACACATTGATAGGAGCTGTAGCACATAACTCTTGAAGCTGCAAGAAAATTTGGTAAGGGACTTTATTTTGTTTTATACTTTAAGGAAGAGAAAGAATTAAATTTACTACTATTTAAAGTAAAAATATACAACTCTGGCGTGATTGCACATCTGTTAGCTGTAAGGCAAACAAGAAATGTGCTGGTATTCCGGCCTTTAAAATGTTGCTATAAACTTCCAAAAACATGGAACAAGTTTACTTATCCAAGCTAGTTTAATTATATTGGGTTATTAAATAGAAAATGACGGAGGAGCAAAGTGACTTTTATTTTTTTAATATTATGATGTCTGATTTATTTTCCTCCACACGTGGACACTAGCCAAAATTCAGAAAATGTACTTACTAACTAATTACCTGCTACCATATGTTAATGAAATATAATAGTATTCTGTTATAATTACTCCTGTGTATTATGGTTTTAATATTGTTTCTCTAAATGTGTTCATTTTTATTTTTTAGCTTAAACAAAATAAAAATATATATTCTGAGAGTGGTAAACACTCAATGAGTTAAGATCATTTTTTCCTACAAAGGAGGAAATATGCAGAACCATAAGAGCTTACTGCAGGGAACCCAGGACAAGTCTGGAAGCTAATCTCAGGAACCCTTCTCTTAGCCGAACTCGTGGTTCGAGTTGTTCTTTGTCTCACTTACTTCCTGCATAAAATGATTACTCATAAGTACTTTCTAGTACCAGAAAAAGAAAATAGAGGATTGTAAACATGATCAATTTCCACTGCAATTTTTCACCTCTAAAACCTCTGAGTTAATCATTATAATAAAGATTTATGTTTACCTGGGTTTTTTGTTTCTTATTTTTTGTTTTTTACTTGTTACTGTGTTTGCTCCATAAACTCCCTTGAATCCCCAAGATGTCTCTTTCCTGGAGTCCACGACTATAGTAATAGGCTCCACTTCTCTTCTCGCTCTCGATTTTCTTACTTTTCTTTTTGTTTGCTTGTTTGTTCTCAAAGTAAATATACACGCTGATTTATCACCATCTATTCACATGATAAAGTGCCATTATCAGATTCAGATTATCAAAGTCTGATGTTTTTGCATTAAAATATATGCCGGGGATGCACAGTATCCCTATCAGAATTCCATTATTTAAGGGAAATAATAAAATAGAATCATTATAATAACTACTTTATTTATGTACCTGGTACTGCTTTGACAATTGCACCAATTTTGTGTGAGATCCCGATGAGCCCATGTGCTTATTAGCCTCTGCCTCTTATAATCCTTCCACTTCCATATATTTTCTCCCTATAGCCCTACTGTTTTGAGTAGTATTTTGTGTCCAAATTTGCAAAGTTTTTATGCTTACTGATCCCAGTCATCAATAAATTAAATTGGAAATTGACATAAAAGGCATAATGATAGAAATAATACCTATATACAAAACTGGATTTGATACTTTCAAAGGACAAAAGTCAGTCAAATAAATCCCAGATTCTTTTTTTTTTTAAGTTTATTTATTTATTCAGCAAATTGAGCAATTATTTGTCAGGCGCTGGGGATGGAGCAATTAACAAAACCAAGCAAAATCCCCTTCTTCCTGACACTTGCATTGTGACCTGGGAAAGAAAGAATAAAAATAAGATAAATAAGTAAAACATGTATGTATTGGAAAAGCACCCAAAAGAAAAATAAAGAAGTGAAGCAGGACAGAGTTGAGAATGGGGGATGTGAGACAGATTGATAAGTAAAGCCTAGCAGAGAAGGAGATACTCAAATATAGATCTAATAGAAGTGAGTGAACAGGCTGTGCGGACATTTGAGGAAGAGAATTGCAGGCAGAGGCAGTAGCGGGTTTGAAGGCTCAAAACATGAGTGTTTTATGTGTTCCAAAGTGCTCAAGGAGGGAAATGTACCTGGAATTGAAAGCAAGGAAGAGAGCATGGAAAGAAGGTAAGAGATGACCAGAGGCTAGCCTATGCAAGGCCTTTTAAGCAATGTTCAAAGCTTTGGCCTTCAATCTGAGCAAAAATGGGAATTCATTTGAATGTTTTAAGCAGATGAATAACATGATGTGATTTTTATTGGAATGAAAGTTGTAGTATAACAGAGCAGCTGTTAGAATGAATTCTGGTACCAGAGAATCTAGGCACCCACTTTGGCACTCATTAACTATGGGTTCTTTGTCAATTTGCTTTGACTTACTATAGGTCATCTCTATCAGGGGTAAACTGAGGGTGATAGTTGTATCTACCCCATAGAAGCATCATAAGCATTAAATTACTTAGTATTGGTAAAGCAATAGGAAGACGCAATCAAGTAAACACATGTTGCTGACAGGTCCAATGAAACTGTGTAATGGGATATAGAAGGGTCCTTGTTGACTTTGACATGAGCAATTTTTGTATAAATAATGAAGTGAATTCCTAAAAATACTGAGTTCTCTGGTGAATGCAAAGAAAGGAATTAGAAATAACTCATACAGGGAACTCCTGAGCAATATTCATGTAAAGAAAAAAAAAGGAATATTACTTTGTGTGTCTCTCATGAATAAATAAATAAAATCTTTAAGAAAAAAAAAAAGAAAAGGAATATTAGCTGATCGGGCAGGTGGACCAGAGTATCATGACTTTATGCTCTCAGTAAACATCCTGTGGGGATTATTTTTTAATTGACAATGATGCAGGGGAAAATGAAATAATTTTTAAAGCAAAGTACTTCAATAGGCAAGAGTTATGAAATTTGTTTAATTAACTGGAAGGATGGCCAACTGAATGAAGGCTAGCAAATCAATAAAACTATGTATATGGAGCTTTGCATCTTTAATTATCCCTCAAGCAGAAATATTGTGAAGTTTCTGCACAGCCCATTTTTTTAAATCTTATTTGGGAACAAATTCTATCAAACCACAACATCATACAGGTGGATTTCAGGAGCCATTGTTTCGAAATACATGAAACTATTATCTTTGCTATAGTTGCATAGATCAAGAATGGACACCTGGCATAATATATACTAGGAAAATTCACTCTCCTATCATTTGGAACACTAATTGAGGGATTGCAGTGAGTTATTCTCTATATGAAATGTACCTGTCAGGGTAAGTCTGGAAAACAGAAACTATGCAATATTTTCTGAAAAGTGGAGCTTTAATAGAGCATAATGGTCCATCAGACATTAGAAGACTAAAAGAGCAAAGAAGGAAATCCTGAGGGAACCCTGGGTGTTATCATCTGTGCCAAGCAGATGCTGCCTGCAGAGCTGACCTTGCTCCTATATTGATAACTAGGAAGGAGCCACCACCAGGAGGACGTGGGTTAGCCCAGGAGCTAGCGTCCACAGGCCAAAGTGAAGAGACGGTACTCCTCCCAGAATCTAGGAGGTCAAAAACGTCAGATCTCTCAGAAAAGTGCTATGTGCTTACTTCTCAGAAAAAGTAAGGGATCGTTGTCTATCTGATCCTAGCATCTGGGGAGAGCATCCCTGGTGACAAGAGTGCTAAAGCTTCCAGAGATACATAGAGCAATAGTTGCCCTCTGATACCAAAGTAAGACTGACAAGGTATGGGAATTTGTAAAATCCCTTCTCCCATCTCCTGCCTTTTGCTCTCACTATAGGTTCTGGAAAAAAACCCTAGTGCCGCCTAACAAGAAAGTCTGATGGATGTAATTCGCAAGCCGCAGCTCCAGCATCATGGAGAAGAGGAAGAAGAGTGGTCTTGGTACTGAGAGACGACAGGTAAATAACCTTAACAGCACGTACCCTGAGGAGTTTGGGGATACACATCCTCCACATAGATGCTGCCTTTCAGGGAGTGAGAAGAAATTATTTTTTTTCCAAGTGATACAGAGCAGATGAACATGCATTTTCCTATTGATTTCATATTTCCAAGTTCCAATGACTGAGACCCAGCTGAATTCCCACTCTTGGATTTTATACGGTATTTTTATAGCCTTAAAATCAAGTCCCTCCCTCCTCCTAAGTTTATCTAGCTAAAGCACTTAGCAAAATGCTGAACACAAAATATCAAACAATATTTACAGAAAGAGAAATTGGATGTTGTTTTCTGGAACTTGCCATCAACTGTTCTGTTACAATATTCTATGTTTCTGTGCTGCCCCATATGGTAGGCACTCACTGCATATGGCAGCTGAGCATTTGAAATGTGGCAATTTAGGTACCTATTTTTTTTAATTTAGTTTAATGTATTTTATTTTATTTTATTCTTAAGTTTAAAAACTGATACTTGGACCAGTTGTCGGGAAACTTCAAAGTATTTTTGGAACAAGTAGATAGGTGACTCCATTTTTTCTAAGATAAAAAAATTAAAATAATTTATTTATTTGATAGAGAGCAAGCACAAGCAAGGAGAGCAGCAGAGGTAGAGGAAGAGGGAGAAGCAGACTCTCCCCTGAGCAGGGAGCCCAAGGCTGAGCATTGATCCCAGGGTCCTGGGATCATGATATGAGCCAAAGGCAGACACTTAACCGTCTAAGCCACCCACGCACCCCTCTAATATACATTTTATGAAATCTGAAAATGTCAGATATTTCTGATGATAAAGTAACATTCAAATAGGGATCTATAAAAAAATAATGCCAAATATCTCATTAAAATTTTTGTAGCGATGCCATGTTGCAACAATACTATTTAGGATATGTTGAGTTAATAAGTATATTACTAAAATCAATTTCACCTACTTGTCTTTATTTTTAATGTGGCCAAAAGATACAAAACTATACATATGGCTGACTTTTTTTTGGACAGCGTTGCTCTAGACCTTCGCTAGACTTAAAGTATGTTCTGTGGACTGATAACATAGGCATCATCTAGATGCATATTCTGAGGTCCTTCCCAGACAAACTGAATTTGAATCGTAATTTGCTTTTTAACAAGATCTCCAGGCGATTTGTGTGAATATTATAGTTTGAGAGGCACTGCTTCAAGCTACTTTCATATTCATTAGTTCCTCTACAGCAAAGATCAAATATAGTCTGTACTGCCTGTTTCAAAACATAGTTTGGTAATGAAACTTGGAGCTTAAAACTCTCATGAAAACAAGAGTTTGGTAAATAGGGAAATGATATCTGTTTAACACGGAACTTGCCTTGAACATGATACTCGATTTTCCAACATTTTATGGCACATGGTTGTTACTGAGTTATAAGTACAGCATATTAGCACCATGTATCCTAACAGCTAAATCAGCAAGCTGCATGGGAATCTCTGTTACATGATGCCCTTTTTCTCTGATTTTTTTCCCCTTTGTCTCAGTGTAGCCAAGTGATTTGTCTTGAAAAAATTTTCTGGGAAGTTCTCTCAGGTGTCTGTAAATTTCATTTTTTTCTTCCTAATGAGCATCTTCAGCCCCTCCGTATCCCCTCTTTTACCAACTGACTTTGCTGTTATTCCTGAAGTTAAATTGTATATTGATTATTGTACTCTTTTACTTATCAGAACTTTATCATATCTCTTGAGCATCACCGATAGTATGAGAATTTTTTCTGTTCATTCTCTGTTTACACAGGCTCTAGCCTTATTTTTTTAAAGCCTTGAAATGGTTAGTGTGTGACTTTGTGGTATGCACTGTGTTACAGAAGTCTTATATTGAGCAAGCAGAAATACCTACATTCACTATGCTTTTGTAAATTGTGATAACACTGAAAAACCTGAGGACGTATCTCCTGCCTTGTGCTTACACTGTTTGGTGAAGGGATCACTCCCAAAGAAGACTATGAAATATGAGACATGATTGCTGGAGAAATTGTCTAATCCTGAAATAGATTTTCAACTTTCCTTAATGTATTATGTATAGTATGCTTAATTCCAAAAGGATCTGAGCCTGAGTACAATAAAAGACACAGATTCAAAAGGCCCATTAAACAATTGAGTAATAATTAAAGGAGTAAATGGAAGGAAAAAGAGGAAGTACAGTTGTGCTAGAGAATCTTGCCTATTATTTCTGAACACTAAGCATATGCAGGCTTACTAGCAAAGAGGGCAAAATATCCTAAATAATACAGCAAATAACATGATATTTTAAAGATCTTATGTAAAAGACGTGGAAAGCCTCCCTAGGTATTTTATGCAAAATCAGCCTCTGACAGTTACAAAAATATATTCTTCTAAAGGCTATTTCTTATATTAATTTTCATCAAAAGCTGAGTACTCACTGTATCCTAGCTCTGTGAGGCAGCTCTAAGGGGAACCGATGAAACTCTTGTTGATTAAAAAAGAAATTTAATACCTACTGTACGTCAACCATTGAGCTGAGAGCAAGGGATGAAGTAACAGAGAAAGCACACCGGACTCTGATGCTCATGGTACAGTTCAGGAAAGGAGACACGCATCAAACAAGCACCCAGAAAGTGAAGTTTAGAGATTTCAGGATGCTACAAGAGCATATATCAAGACATTTTATCCTAGACTGAAGGTCAGGGGAACTTGCTGGAGGAAATGACATTTAAGCTAAGACTGAAAAATAAGTTAGAATTCTCCAGACTAAAGGAGCAATTTGTGTAAAGACTCTAAAGTGAGAAACAAGTGCAGTGTGCTTGAGGGTGGAGAGTGAGGTTGACAAGTGCTGGAAAGGTTAAAGTGGAAAAGGCACTTGGGGCCTGCCGAGATTTTACTCTTACTCATAGTGGTAGAAGGGAGGAATTAGAGAGTTTTTAAAGCATGAGTGATTCCTAATTTTTTTTTTTTTTAAGATATTCTATTAGGGTAGACTATAGACAATGTGGAAGCTTAACTGAACAGAATATCAGTTTTTTTTTTTTTTTTTTTTTTTTTTTTTTTTTTTTTTTTTTTTTTTTTTTTAGAATATCAGTTTTAAGGCTATTATAATGACTCAAATCAGGGGAACCTGGGTGGCTCAGCTTGTTAAGCGTCTGCCTTCAGTTCATGTCATGGTCCCAGGGTCGTGGGATCCATCCCCCTTGGGCTCCCTGCTCAGCAGGGATCCTGCTTCTCCCTCTCCCTCAGCCCCTCCCCTGCACTCATGCATTTCTCTCTCTCTCTCTCTCTCTGTCTCAATTAAATAAATAAAAGCTTAAAATCAAAGAGAAAGGGTTCAAATCAGAAATGGCAGTTGTTGGGCTCAGACAGAGATGGGGGGAACAAAGATGAGAAAACAGATAGTGGGAGACAGAATGGACATGGCCCGGGTTTGTGAAGAAATGAGTCAGGGAGCCCTTCAGCAAAAATGCTCAGGATCATCCACGTTGAAAGTTTCATTATGATTCTCTCTGTGGGGAACTAGATGGACATGTGAGTTTTCAGTGTTAGTAAGTCTTTTTTTTCTTCCTTTTTGACCCAAGAGCAGTCAATGCTGCCATTAGAAATGCTTTTATAATGTTTTTTATCTCTACAGGGAAATATATAGTTGGTACATAAAAATAAACATCATAGGGACATTTTGCTTCTTTGGATTCATGTCTTTTTTTTTTTTTTTTTTTTAAGATTTTACTTATGTAGTCATGAGAGATACACAGAGTGAGGTGGAGACATAGACAGAGAGAAGGAGGCTCCATGCAGGGAGCCCAATGTGGGACTTGATTCCAGGACTCCAGGATCACAACCTGGGCCTAAGGTACGCTCCCAACCACTGAGCCACCCAAGCATCCCTAGATTTCTCTTATGTTAACAGATAAATCACTTGATTGCCTACCCTTACTTGATATTATAAAGCCAAGCCAAGTTCCAACAGGAAGGCCTCTTGCCATAACTAACTAACTAACTAACTAACTAACTAACTAACTAACAACTCCCTCCAAACATAAGTAAGCAGCAAATGGGAAAAGTTACTTATTTGCTTTTTGATAGTTTAAGAATGACCTGGAAAGCATACAGATTTAGCAGAGATAGAATGATATTCCAGACTTCAATATAATCTCGATTATATTATAGGTAGTGAGTTAATCATCCAACTTTATCACTAAAACCTGATCATAGTCATAATTCTTTAAAAACATTATTGTTCTTGTGCTGGAAATCTATCTGTCCTCATTCAATTAGAGATCCTAAAGATCTATTTTCTTTACTCAAGAAGTAATGGACATTAATAAATCATGTGAATCTTTTCAGTTTATAAGAAACTCCTACTTTCTAAATTACCATTTTTTTTCCCTGAGGAGCAAGACTTCTAATTGAGGCAAGTTCCCAGATGTGTTTTATGTTCTTGTAATTATTTTAAAACATATGGCAATAAAAAAGTTATGCGTCTTCAGTGTATTTTTATGTATCTTGTCGTCTTATAGGTTCAAGTAGCATTTACTATTTGAAATCATTTGTTTCTTCCCTTCCAAATAAAATCATTATTCAATAAGGAGGATAAAGATTCATAACAAAATATATACATATCTTTTATTTCATAAGCATGCATAGTTTAATATTTTAAGTATTTTAATTTTTTTATAAATGTTAACTGCTGAATTTATTGCTCATTTACCTGAAACTGCCAGATCAATTGTCCAATTTGCAAATGGAAAATTAACAAATTAACTTTATTCAGCTCTTAATGCGTAAGTTTTATGATAGTGAATATATTGGTTGGCACATGTTACCTAGAGGAATTTTAATTAGTTCACAAAGGAATTTTCATATGTCTGCAAATAGAGAGATTCATTTTTAAGATATGACTTCTTTTATCAAAAATTCATGAAGGATCCAAAGCATCATTGTGTTGGGGACCCAATGCATAACACTTTCAAACTGAAAAAAAAAAAAAAGTTTGTAATAAAATAAGGCATTTGCCATCAGGATCTCCATGTGTACCTGAATTCACCCTAGATATTTTGAAAAAGACTGTAACAAAGGAGTTATTTACATATTTGTGGTCAAGGTTAAAGAAACAACCAAGAGATACTGAGACATCCAAACTACCCAGAGCAGGAGGCTGTTATGGCTCCTTGGGCTTAAGAAATAAGGGAAGAAACCAGTGTTACTGAATCTCTATGAGAAAGGAAATGATAGAGAAATGTATTAGTCAGGGTTCTTCAGAAAAACGGAACCAATAGGATATACCCATTATATAATCAATTAATATATAATATATCTGATAATTAAATACTTATCAATAATTTATTTGTAAGGTAATTATTCATTAAATAGTACATTGATGAATGCATTTTAATGAGTTATATGATAGATTTATTTTAAGGCATTAGTCAATGTGTTTGTAAGGCTTGGTGAGTCTAAATCTAATGGGTTAGTTTAGCAGGCTAGAGACTTAGAAGAGAGTTACAGTTCTAGTCTGAGGTTAGTCCACTGAGAGAATTACCTCTTGTTCTTTGGGGGGGGGGGGTAAGGTTTTTGTTCTATTTAGGCCTTAAACTGATTTGATAAGTCTACCCATTTATGAAGGGTAATACACTTTATTTACAGTCCACTGACTTAAATGTAAGTTTCATCTGGAAAACCTCACAGAAATATCCAGGATGATGTTTCACCAAATATCTGGGCATCATGGCTTACCCAAGTCAACACATAAAATTAGCTATTACTTGTAGGGATTTCTTCACAGGAGTTAGTCCTGGAGGGGCACAGCAATGGCCAGAACCATAACATTTCAGTGAGAGGGGAGAAAAGAAATAACTGCCTCAGTTACCTCTAGCTCTTCAGAGTCAAAAAACCAAGTGATAGGGCCTAAGCCTATTAAAGAGCTCTTCCTTTATGCTAAATTCTATTCACAACTGCCAACCATACAAGTACACCTAAGTAGATAGGTTCATTCAGTACATACAAAAACCTATAAAAAGGCAGTATTTATTATGATGGGCAGTGTGAGGTGCAGCCACTTGACTGTTAACTTCTATGAGATAATACAGCATGATATAGAATACCAATTCTCTAGAAACAATATGGCAGGCACTTGAATTATCATTGAGTATTTCTCTCATTCTCAACATACATATATTTCAATAAACCATTTAGGTTATTTTTTTAAAGATTTTATTTCTTTATTCATGAGAGACACAGAAAGGCAGAGACACAGGCAGAGGGAGAAGCAGGCTTCCCGTGGGGAGCCCCATGTGGGACTTGATCCCAGATCCCCGGGATCACATCCTGAGCTGAAGGCAGACACTCAACCACTGAGCCACCCCATTTGGGATAATCATATGTCCATCAGGATAACTTTTTATGTCCTACTCACAACATCCATTCAGCATGAGGACACCAACATATTGATCCTGTGTGGTGTTCTATGGCATGTCAAGGTGAAACAGACTCATCACATCCTTATTATTACAATAAGAAAAGGAATTGACGTAGTCAACAGGCAAAGCAATGAAGCTCTACAGATTTTTCTTCTAGGCTAAGGTGAACCGTTCCTTTTTGTTCTTACATGTTACAATTGAGAAAGACACAACTTCCTAAATAAGAGCTGCAAGCAGGTACTAGAGGCTGTGTTGCTTTCTTTCTATTCCATTACATCTGAAACAACAATCACTTTTGGTATCATCACCTCATTCAGGTCCTTTTATGCAGGACAAACTACCAGTGAGAACAGGATTGCGACAGGATTCACCATTTATTCATCTTTCAAGATTTGATAATGACACTACTTTTTGCAATTTCTCCAGTGATACAATATTGTATGGTTCACTATTTGGCACTGTGTGTGCATGTGTGCGTGTGTGTGTCGCATGCACACTGAGCAAAGGACAGTTTCCTTGGGATTTTGCTTAGCATTTGGTATTATAGTCGCTCTCATTCAGTGAGTCAAGAATTCAATGTGCATATTCTGAAAGTTGCTAAGGGTGTCTATTACTCTATTACATATACACATTCGGGAACTAGGAACACAAGTGTAAATTGTATATGATGGCATACTGGAATCTCTGAAAAATTTAGGCTAGGTTTTCATTTATCCCCTGTCCCCCATAAACCTCCATTCTTACCAGTGGAAGATGTAGCAATATCTAATAGTCTCTAAAAGATCTCACTATTACTTCTTTCACAGTGCACAATCACTGTGGAAATGGCCACAGCTTCCTTTGGTAAAGACTCAAAGAAGGGCCTACAGTGTACACTTATGACCACATTATAGGATCCTTCTCCAGCTGACCTGCTTTACCCCAATTAAGGGGACACTAGTCTAAGAACTCATTTAAATATATAGAATGTACAGAAGTCTAAAAATTCCCACTACACCAACCCAAATCAGGTTTCCACCTAGTGGCATTATATAGATGAGTACCATAGAAGGCTGTAAATATATGTCATTCTTAGAGACCCTGTAATCAATTTGTCACCTGTGGGTCAAAACATTGTGATTGCTACACTATCCTTGTGCTCTATTCATTCACCATGTCTCTGACAATTAAGTCATTAAAATCAGAGATTTCGGGATCCCTGGGGGGCGCAGCGGTTTGGTGCCTGCCTTTGGCCCAGGGCACGATCCTGGAGACCCAGGATCGAATCCCACGTCGGGCTCCCGGTGCATGGAGCCTGCTTCTCCCTCTGCCTATGTCTCTGCCTCTCTCTCTCTCTCTCTGTGACTATCATAAATAATAAATAAAAAAAAAAAGAAAAAAAAATCAGAGATTTCTAGGCTATTCCAACATTAAATACCATGATAAATTGAATACTTAGCACTACTCTTAAACATTGCAGCTTATAGGATGGGTGGGCACATTGCACATATTAAATTTACCACATTGCAATTTCCTTAAGAGTTTTATTCCTCCCTCTACATTATTTCAAGAGAATTCTAGCATCTGGATCTTCTTGAAACTAAGTTATGAAGTCTAGGCTTTAAGGAAGTCTTAAACTGTTAGATCTCCCTGTTGAGCTGAGGAGTTACATTGAAAATCCAAAATGGATGCATTTATTGAATGAATCAATAAGTTAGGGCCAATCCAACATCACATTGCAGCTTTTTTTGTTTACTACCCTTTGAATTTATTCCCATTCTTATTGACACAAAGTAGTTTGGTCTTGCAATTCTTTTGGCATACCTACTATTTCCTCCAAGGAAAGACCTTGCAGTTATCTGAGATATTATTTAACACGTAGTAGGATCAAAAGCCAGTCCTTCACATCTGGGGATTCCATTAGAAAACCAAACATCGAAAAAAAAAAAAAAAAAAAAAAACCAAACATTGTATGTACATATATTGTATATAATGAATTAATTTATTGCTTATCTATCTAGAATGGTCTTAGCATGTACAATTCTTGGGAAAAATGAGAAAATAGTCACTGAAAGAATTTTATATAAGATTTAAATTTCTTTCTGAATTATAACCATGAAAAGCTAGTAGTAGAAGCTTTAAAAGAGGGCAAGGGGCACTTGCTTTATGTGAAGTTATTGTAGATCATTATACAATCATCAGGCAGGAGAGAATAGGTATATATCTTTGGCAATGACAGCTCAAGGATATTTAGTTGCTTGAGATTCTCTGTTTTATCTGCCTATCCAAATATTCCTATTCCAAATTGCAAGGCTCCTTTTTTTCTCCCAATCAGTGTCTTCACTTCGACATAAGACTTGTGAAATCCTGAATTTAATTGGTCTTGTGATATTGCAATTGCTAAATTATTTTTTAGACTTGATCTTGAGTCATATCTGTTCTGCAAATATAAGAAACAATAAGGATTTTCAAGGTCACCAGGGACATTTTTTGCTCCACTTATTACTTATGTTGGAAATTCAAGGCCCAGTTTGTTATTGTTTTTATTTATTTATTTTTTTGAAAACTCTCCAGAGGTGTCAGAGAGGCAACTTGTCTAACTCACAGCATTTGTAATCTCAATTGCAATCAAGTAAAACAGGCATTTGATCTCAAAAAGTTTTCTCTTCCACCTCATGATAAGGATAATTTGAATAATTATGAGAATAATGCTTGTCAAGGGCATCAGTGCTATCTCTGTATTTCCCAATCCAATACTGAATGCCATCTTGAGGGCTACTTCTGGAACAGAAGACTGTCAATCAGCATCCCACAGAAAATGGAATTGACCCCACATAATTCAAATAAAAATAAATTAATGAAAGGACTACATACACAGTTGTGGAAATAATTAAGGGATGAAACAAGAGTTGTCAAGGCATGGTCCCAAAGGACTGTCACTTGCAGAAAGCTGTTAGCACCTCCTAGAATAAAGAGATAAAAGAAAGAAATAGTATTGCCAAAACCCAGTGAGACAGTAAGGACTTGAGGACGTTTCTACCCAGATTTGACTGTTTTCTGAGAGGTATACAACTAAGTGTAGAATAAATGCAGCCTCCTCTCCTATGATTGTCTGTTAATGACTCCCATTACCAAATTACTCAGAAGCCTTATATTTACTCTATCACTATCTTTATAAATAAAGTTGTTAATAGTGGTAAATGCTGTTATATGTTCAGTGATATGAAATAAAATTAGCATATAGTGTATATAATAAGTATGATAGGTAAAAGTCTTTAAAATGTAATCATAAATGCTCCAAACAATGCAAATAATAAAATTATTTGACATATTTGAATACGTTGAATGTGCCAGGTACTTTGTAAATATTTAAGTATGTAAGTAAGATTTTATCTTCCTTAGTCTTCAATAATCCTTATGAGGTATTAGTATTTTTAGGAAATGGAGTTCCATCAGCTTTAAGATCACAGGTGGCAATAAATAAAAGGACAAGAATTGAAACCCAGGCTCTCCCAGAGTCAGTGCAGTGATATATCCATCTTGCTTTAAACTGCTTTACTTTTAAGATAGACAGAATACATTTGATTATCCCTATTTTATAGATTGTGCAATTAAGCAAAGAAGGTAACAGAAAAATTCTCTGCCTAAGGAGGAGCCCAGTTAATGAACACCACAGCTGGGAAGAGAACCCAAGTCTCCTGGATAAGAGGCAAACATTCCTCCCCATGTGCCCATTTCAGATTCTTCAAGCAAGCTGTCACTCTGCCATTGCTGCTTCCCAGATAATTATGCTATAATTGCATGCTTTAAATTATGTTTCAATGTATCCTTCCAATATTTCTCCTGCCCACTTTGTGTACAATCAGCCTTAAAGAATTATGCAAACATCTTGTTTAGGTTCCCTCAATTGCAAATTGCTTTTTAATTCACTTAATTATAAAGGACATTTGTCTCTTCTAATATTCAGTAATCAGGTTTAAGTATGCAGACAAAGGCATCGATCTCGAGCAATGAAATGGTAGGATATATAATTTTACTATTTAATTTATATATTTCATTCTTCCATACATTGCACATATAGATACAGGTAGACATCAAACACAAGTAATATTCTATAGGGATGTGTGTGAGTGTGTGTGTGCGTGTGTGTGTTCAACTTACATCTATCACTAGGGCCAAACCTTTCTTAAAGGGTACGTAAATAAGGCCATGTCTACCCATGGCTTTTTTAGGAAGCAACAGGCCCATACTTCCTCTTCAAACTGTACTGAGGTCCTGGAGCTTCCCTGTGCTCTAGACAATGGCTACAGGCTGCCTCTGCCATGTACTGAGGCACAATATCCTCTAAGTCGAATAACTAATTTGATACACGAAAATGTCTAGACATATACCCAGCACATAAACCTCACTTCCTGGATTGGTTCATAAGAGGTCAAAATCGGGCCTGAAAATAGCAGATCACAACAAAACGGGAGGAGCAGTCTGATGATGGGAATAGTTTTCCCTGATCATGTTCCATTCTATGTGCTAACCAAACACCCTTCTGCTATGATGAGGGCCTTCAGGCTGCCACTACCAACCAGTTGTGCTCATTTCCTGACACATCTGAACAGCAACCATTCCTTTAAGATTAAATCTGGAATTTTCTTTATTTCAACTATATAGAAAAAAACTTACAATTTTTCTCATTTCTGTAAGCTCATGATGGTTTCTAATTTAGGCATTCAAAACTAAAGTAATTCTGAGAATGTAGGTTTGACTCATTCAGTTAATCTATCCATGTTTCTTCTCTGAGCACCTGGGACTGGCCCAGGTGCTATGGATACGGTAGTCAACAAAGAGATGGGACTGCTGCCCTCAAAAAGCTTATAAGGTAGTTGAGGGAAACAGACCACCACTGTTTTCCAGAGTCGCTGCACCAGCTTGCATTCCCATCACAGGGCAAGAGGGTTCTCCTTTCTCAACTCCTCACAAACATTTGTTGTTTCCTGTTTGGTTGATTTTAGCCATTCTCACCAGTGTAAAATGGTATCTCATTGTGGTTTTGATTTGTATTTCCCTGAACAAGTGATGGGGAACATTTTTTCATGTGCTTGTTGGCCATGTAGGCCTTCTTTGGAGAAATGTCTGTTATGACTTCTGCCCATTTCTTGACTTGATTGTTTGGGTTTTTTTGGGTGATGAGTTTAATAAGTTCTTTATAGATCTTCGATACTAGCCCTTTATCAGACATGTCATTTGCAATTATCTTCTCCCATTCTGTCAGTTGCCTTTCAATTTTCTTGACTGTTTCCTTTGCTGTGCAGAAGCATTTTATGTTGATGAGGCCCTAATAGTTCATTGCTTTTGTTTCCCTTGCCTTTATAGATGTAACTTGCAAGAAGTTGCTATGGCCAAATTCAAAAAGGTTGCTGCCTGTGTTCTCCTCTAGGATTATGATGAATTATTGTCTCACATTTAGATCTTTCATACATTTTGATTTTATCTTTGTGTATGGTCCAGTTTCATTTATCTGCACGTGGCTGTCCAATTTTCCCAGCACCATTTATTGGAGAGACTGTCTTTCTCATTGGATAATCTTGCCTGCTTTGTCAAATATTAGTTGACCATAGAGTTGAGGGTCTATTACTGGGTTCTCTACTGTGTTCCATTGATCTATATGTCTGTTTTTGTGCCAGTACAGTTTAAAACAAGTTGAAACAGATCCGCAATGCTTCCAGGTTTGAAGCTATAAGTTAATTATTGATTATAATTAAACTAGTACAAGAGTTCCTTGTTACATAATATTTGAGTCTCCACAATTATGAAGATTATGTAGAAAAGAAAAATTACCTTGACTAGAGCATTTCCACTAATTTAGTCACTATTCAAACATCACTGTGATGGTTAATTTTAGGTATTAACTTGACTAGCTAAGGGATTCCCAGACAGCTGGTAAATATTATTTATGGATGTGTCTAAGAGGGTGTCACCAGAGGAGGTTATCATTAGAATCTATGAGCTGAGTTAAGCAGATGCCCTTCCTAATGTGAGTGGGCACTGTCCAATATGTTTGAGGGCCTAAATAGAACAAAAAGTCAGAGGAAGAGTGCACATGCTCTTGCTTTCCCTATTTGAGCTAGGACCCTCCTTCTTCTCCTATTGTCATGTCAGACTTTGGCATTTCTAGTTTTCAGGGCTTTGGACTGGGATTGGTCTCTTTTGGTTCGCATGCCTTTGAACTCACACTGAATTACACCACTGGCTTTCCTTGCTCTCCACCTTCAAGACAGCAGATGTTGTGACTTCTTGGCCTCCATTATAGCGTGAGCCAATTCCTATAATAAGTCTTCTCATATAGATATATAAAGAGGAGAGAGAATGAGACCCTACTGGTTCAGTTTCTCTGGACAATCCTGACTAATACAGTCACATACCACTTAATGCTAATATATTTACCATGAGGCCATGTTTTGAAAAATATAATTAGTATATTGCAAATACAGAATATAAATTTTGAATTGATTATTGAAAAATCTAGGTGCATAAAGGCAAAGGAAGCATTAAAGAACTGATAGAATTACACTTAAAGCCATTGATGATGAATATTTATCTTCCAGAGTGAGACCAGTTAAAAATTAAAGAAAAAAAAGATAATGAAGCTTATTAAAAGACAATGATGTGCATATCAAAGATTAAGTTAGACACTTGGAAAATTTGATAAAAACCTCCAATATTCTTTTTCAAAAATGGCAGCCTTTATGATCATGCTGAAAGTCAAATATGAATTAAAATAAGCTAATTTAATACATTTTATCTTAAAATTATGTAAAACATTTATACTTGAGTGATTTTTGTTAACATTTTATTTTTTTGTTAACATTTTAATATAAATAAATACTTGTTAATAAAGATTTCAAATTTTCTTCAAAATTTTATTTTTATTTCTAAAGAAAACATACAAGCCATTTTTTTACCATCTTCTACAAAATATTGGTCCCCATTTTAAGTTAAACTATTTAAGCAGTCATTTTTTTCCTATACTGATTATTCCTAGCTATTGAGAATTTCTTGTATGGCATTTAAATAGAGTGAATTATTCAATAATATTTTTCTCTCTCAAATATAATAAGGTTCTTTTAAATAATCTTCTTTAACAAGTCTAAGTGAGCTGTTGTGTTTTTTAAACTCGCTTACAGACTCTGATTAACTCAAAGGGAATAAATTCTTATTAAACTACAATGTATTTTTCCAGTTATTGTACACTCTACTTAATTACCAAATAAAGTAAAATAAAATAAAATAAATAAAATGTAAAAAGCATAATGAAGGTTTAAGATTTTTAAGTAACTTATAGCAAGTAATAAAGTTTCTAGGGAACAAAGTCATTATTTAAACTCAAGTTTTTCTGATTGCAAGGTTGATTTTGACAATTTTTCTAGTTGCAGTAATATTAATACAGGTTAAATGCCAGCTATTTTCTCCTGAAATCCATATATATTTTGTAGAAAAAGCAGTCAAATATCTGAATCTGTTTTTACATGATTATCAGGGCAACTTCTTACAGTTATAATAATAAAAGGCCAGGAACAAAAATCAAGATTTGTTCTTACATATTTCATTGCTATTATGACTAGCTACAAAATTAGTTACAGATTTGTAATTTGTAACAGTCTTCTAGATATGTAATGGTTTTATCCCCCAAAAGGTTAATTAAAAACTCAACCAATCAATTAACTGGCATATATACTTTGAGTGTAATGTGGTCACATGTGCTAATACCATTTGTGACCAAAATAAAACAAAACGCCACAATTTTCCTCAAGGACCTTACAATAAAGTTGATAACATTAGACACGTGAGAAAATTAGGTGATATAATGTTATTTAAGGCTAAATGGATTAATAAATTGTCTTGATCTCAGTGAAAGAAATGTTTAAATTTTTTTAATAACACTTCTATTGTCATTTAAATATTATGGTTATTTATCTTTTACCATCATCTTGAAGGATCTCCTTCTGCAATAAAACGGAGAGTACAAGGTTCACTGCAAAGTTTGAACTCTGGCAAAATATAGTCTTTCTCAGCAAGTTACCACTAAGGACAAATAATTATTGAGTTGAAAACCAGCATATAGGTTTATTGCTCTTCTAAAATAAATATATGTAGGCATAAGAGAAAAGGTGATTGTTTCCCACAGAACTATCCATATGTCCCTCTGGCATTTATAGGTTTAGAAAAATTAATGGAACAACCCATAGCCTAATGAATAAAACGTGTAGAAAAGAGAATTGCAAAATGTTGACAAATGAAAATTTCCATAGTCATGGCTAGAAGTTGGCACTTGACAGAGCCATCAACATCAAATGCCAGGAAATCACTACAAAAAGGACTCAAGATATTTAACTGTAGGCATATTTAGTTTTCTAATTCAGCCAAATTTCAACACATGCTGGAGACTGTTGTAATAGAGGAACATTCCACTGTATGTTTTGACATCCAACTTGGCAACTCTGAAAGTCAAGCTCTGAAAGATACAGTACAGAAAGGAGGCTGAAGGACCATTTTTTCTTCGTTTTTATGAAAGATGTTTAATGGTCTTGATGTGAATCCAGCTCTAAAATGTTATTGGCAAAAAATACCACAAATTATCCAGGTTTCTTTTGCCAAAGCCACATGGAAATTGAAACTCTTTTCCAGATTTTTTTCTTTTAATTTTGGAAATGGTAAGCTTAATGACCCCAATGCTCTACATGACTTTGGCAATAAGATGTTGATACAAAACAGTAATGTAAAAATAACATGAATATTAAACCACAGGCTCTTGTTCTCTTGATCTGTGCATACATTTGTAAAACCTGTTTTTTGAGGAGGGAAGGGGAACAGATATTGAACTCAATAAAAAGGAAAACCATTCATAATCAGTGGCTTGGCTCAACTGAAATAAAATTGTTTATTTTTCATAACTTATTATGGACACAGCAATACTCCCTGGTATCACTTAGGTGTTTAAATGTGTGGACAGGGGCACCTGGGTGGCTCAGTCAGTTAAGCGTCTACCTTTGGCTCAGGTCATGATTCCAGGGTCCTGGGATGGAGCCCAGACTAGGGGCTCTGTGCTCAGTGGGGCGTCTGCTTCTCCTTCTGCCTCTGCCCATCCCCTGACTCTCTCATTTTTTCTCTCTCTAATAAATAAACAAATAAAACCTTTAAAAAATAAAATGAACTTATGGACAGGCACAGGAATCCTTTCAAGATATGAATACCATTGTTTCTTCGTGTCAAGAAAAGTGTAACACTCTCAACTTCTGTTGTATTTTTAAACATTCATATGTAATCTCTGCTTCCTTAATTCCAAATAAACTTTCAGAGGCAGAAAATGACAGATAATCAAAACTCATCATAAGGTTCTTGTTATCAAAATTATAAAGTTCACTTAATCACCAACTTTTTCTTTCTTTCCTATCCTATTGGCACAACACTTGCCTATTTGTTACTGGGAGAGGCTCCACCCGAACTCTTGCCAGGGAAAGAAACCTCTAAGAGTCATATGGCTTTTCAACAGAGAGATGAAACATTTTATTATATTTCCATAAAGCCCATAAATTCTAGAGAAAATCAGTTGTTTTAAAAAGCATGTTCATGAATATCCATCAGAATATTTTTCATGTTATTTTGGCTACTATGATGAATAGATCTGATTTAAACTGAAATCTATAGTCATTTTGATTTCTACTGTTCAATTTTTATTTCCTCCTTACTCAGGAAAGTAATGGTTACAATTAAAAATCTTTATGCATAGCTTATTAACCATAAATTTGGCCTTCCATTAAAGATTGGTCTATACAAAAAGTAGAGGATAAATGACTTGCTATGAAATGCCTTTCTTTGAGAGCACGCAGTGTGTGTGAATCACAATGTGGAATTTAGCACTAGTGATGACAAATGACATGGGTTGATAATATTCTGGAGCATTTTAAAAGTTATCTTTATACATCGTATGTTAAACTCAGAGCACATCCATTATGTATAACAAACACACATGCTGTTTATTATACTTGCTATTCAATTCAATGGTTTGCTTTTGGGGCTTTGCAATTTAAAAAAATAATCCTGAAAGATTACTACTATTACATGTATATCTAATGTATATTTAATGTGGCTCTGTTTTGTAGTATTTTATGTGTGTGTGTGTGTGTGTGTGTGTGTGTAGAGAGAGAGAGAGAGAGAGAGTTTATAATTATATATTTAAAATATTTTAGCATATAATGTATATAATATATAAAAAAATTTCTACAAACAAGCTTTGGCCAGAACATTGATGCAGATCATTGGTGCATATACAGAACTATATTCTTCTAAGTTCCAGTATATGAGAATTGGAAATCTAAAAAGCTTTAATAATATGAACTTCTTTATCTTAAAGTGTATAATGTATAAATAATTCCAGCTCTGCCTACCATAATCTTTTGAAGCATATTCTCTTTTTAAAACATCAATTTATCTTTCCTTTGTTACCACTCCTTCTTTCTGATCTTATGTATATACTGTTTCCTGCCCTCTTTCTTTGGAAATCTCTATTTCTCTGAGCTTCAGCTTTTGTTTCTGAGGGAAATATACCAGTGGAAATTCTCAGAATATATTCCTATATAGTATTTTTTTCATTTTCATTTTTAAAGAAGTCAGTTTATTTGGACAAGATGACTGGCTTCTCCAGCTGTGTCGTATATATATATTTTTTTTTCGTTGTCTATTAATATTGTCAAAAGGGAATAAAGCAAGATCCAAACCAGTTTTGAGATATGCTAATGATGTAAAATTTAGATTTGGCCAGAATCATAAAATGAATAACATGAATATCACGAAGTTATTTTTTAAATTAAATTTGAAAGAATTGTTTATGATCATATTGCTTATCCTATATTCAAATTAACATTGGAGAGCTTCAGAAGATATTTTTTAAAAGAAAGGAAGGTATCCCTCAGGGTGGTAAAACTGAGGTAAAATATGTGACTTCCAACTTTGAGAGACGTGCAAAGAAAATAGTTACTTCCACTATTTTCTATACTATAAAAGGTAAATGCTGATTTATGATAAAGCTACATTGCTGATCAGCAACTATATGCATCATACTCCAGGTTTTCACGACACATACCTATTTATTGCAAGCTATTTAGAATTCTCATGAACAATGCTAGTAGGACTGGGTTATAATGCATGAGGACGTGCATGGCTGCTCAGGGAACCATTTTGCTTGGACCTGCTCACGTGAGCCAGGGTGACCTAAATTCTGGTGCCGATTTCAATATGAGCTCTTCTGTAGCATTTTATCTTTAAGCACCTGATCTTGGATTGCCTGGGGAAAACAGGCAGTTGGATTAAAAGAATTAAAAAAATACATAAGCAATTATGACCTCTATTTAGCCCTTGATTACTAAAGGCTGAGGAATATTTTTATTCACATATTCTGTAAACTTTAGAATAATTAAAATGCAAACTTAAAATCTTTCAGGAAAATCAAGACTCTTCAAATACCCACACCCCCACTGCCCCCTTTTTAAATTAGTGATGGCAAAATTTAAAAGCATGTCTGGGATTAAACCACATTTAGCACTTACCAAGTTATGCAAATATTTTTTAATGCATATTGATGTCATTCTTTCCTTCACGTATGTTACCAACATTTTGTTCAGGACATTATCAAAGGAATATGGCAAGACAATTCTATGTGGTCTTTCTTCCTCTAACCTCTACCATATGAAATCCCTTTTATTAAATATTTTTAAATGTTCAGTATTCACAAATAATGTCCAAATGGTGTAACTAAGCTTTATGGGACCTTGACCTCTCCTAGTCTATCTACATATTGCATATTCATTTTCCACAATTCATCTGTTTCTAAACTCAGCTGATTTGACTTATGCATTTTTCTATAAACATCCCTTCATTTGAACTCCTGGACTTTTATCTCAACCATTTCTTCTATTCCCTCCCATTTTTCATGATCTGCCTATTTTGTAAGGTATAAGCATGAAGCATTTTCCTCCCATCATAACTTGTATAACATATCTAGGCAACAACCCCTTCTCTAAATAATGGAAAATGCATGGACTTCCATCACTTTTGACCAGTAATACAAGATGGCATATGATATTTTTAATTTTCTCAAAGGATCTGATTTTTGAAATGCATAAAAACATCTTGAAGGCAAATGTCTTATTGCATGTTTCCTACTGGAGAAATGTCTGGCTTGAATTCGTTACCTTTTGCTGCATAACTGTATTAGTTTGTGAGGGATGCCATAACAGATACAGCCAACTGAGTGGTTTAAACAACAGAAATTTATTGTTTAAATTCTAGAAGCTAGAAGCTTAAGATCAAGGTGTTGACAAGTTTGGTTCTTTCTGAGGACTTTGAGAGAGAATGTGTTCCATGCCACTCCTCTGGCTTCTGGTGATGTGCTACCAACCTTCGGCATTTGTTGACATGTTAAAGCATCACCCTGATCTCTGACTTTATGATCACATGGTGTTCTTCCTATCTGCGTGTCTGTATCTAGATTTCCTCTTTTTATAAGAACACAAGTCACAGTGGATTATTGGATTGGGGCCTACCCTACTGGAGTAAATGAGGGTAGCCTCATTTAACCTCTACTAGTTACATTTGCAATAGTTCTATTTCCAAATAAGGTCACATTCTGAGATACTAGAGATTAGGGTTTCAACCTAGGAGTTGGTGGGGAGGGGTGGGGGACACAGTGCAACCCATGGCAATAAGAAACCATGCACGATTTGAGTCTTAAAATGACCACCATTTATTTATCTGACGATTCTGTGAGTCAGCAGTTTTGGCGGGGTTCAGCTGGACAGTCCTTTCAGGCTCAGAGGGGTGCATTCATTCATCCACTCAGCAGCCAGTCAGCTGGGCAACTCTGTTCTGGGGCTGGCAGGCTGTCAGCTGGAAAAACGAGAACAGTTGGGCCACAAATCTTTCCTCATCCAACAGACTAACCCAGGATTTTTTTTTTATACGGTGACTGGGCAAGTTTTCAAAAGGGAGAGCAAAATTATGAAAGGCTTTTTGAGGCCTGGCTAAAAACTGGCATGGTGTCACTTTTGCTACAGCAGGCCATAAGGTGAGGGCAAACTCAAGAATACGGAAACAGATTCTACCTATTGTAGGAGGAGCTGCAAAATCATATTACAAAAGGACATACAGGGGAAAATTTCAATCAATTTTTGTAAACCTGTTCTCACATAGCTCAATACCTCATACAATGTTATCTCTGAAAGATATGTTATGGTTATTGCTTTTTAACACATTGTAATGGAAATTTACTCTAGTTTTTTTTTCTCTTTTTTATATTCCGGAGCTAACATGTAAAACCATGATAAACATCAACATAGTAGCTCTAAGCCATCTGAATTCCAAATATAGCCTAGTTAGTCTGCTATAATTTATACTTGTTAACTAGAAATATGGAAATAAAGTTTTAAAAGAGACCCCAGATTATACAAGTAGAACACACCAGGGCATGATGATACAAGCACAAACGTGTAGTATAGGAAATCAAGACTCATGTGAGTGGAATAAATACATAAGGAAGCATGTCATAGCTGATTCATGTGAAAAACAGAAAAATACAAAACCTATAACTGATTCACTAATATTAAAATGACTGCAAGGAAAAACTGTTTATAGAGGATTTCTTTATGACGTCCAAGAGGTAGAGCTTGGTGCTGGAGCCCTGCTGTGTTTACACAGCCCTATAAGACAGGAGTGTGGTGTGAGTGCTCTGAATAACAGAAGGTCCTGCCATATTCACCAGCCAGGATAATTTACTAAACTTCCTGTATCTTCAGGTAAGAGTTTACCAAATCTGTTACCCTAATTACTATTGCCATACCTACTAAATAATCTGACTTCTGATTTGGCCACATAGGTACTTTGTGTCAGGCAGGGAGATCCCTGGTATCCTTGGTCCATGAAATGTATACATCTTCTAAAAATGGAACTTTGAAGTTAGAATATATAAAGAGATGCAGAGAGAACACAGATGTATATATAAACATATATATAGATTTTTGTTTGCATGAATCAGCTCCTAAGCACTTAATAACTGCAGGTTCACAGATGAAACTGAATTTCTGATCTCGGAAGCTGATGATGAGACTCTGAACCCCATCAAGTAAACTTGCCACAGTACAGGTACCTGACAATTTCAACTGGAGGAACCACCATCTCTAAGAAATTACTGGTCCATTTTTAAAAAATTTAAATAGAATATATAAGTCCAGCATACTGTTTATGTTATGCTATTTGTCAAAGAAATCAGTTGAACATTTACATATTTTAATGACTATATCCCAAATTGGTATTGAACGTTGTTTGGGAGGAAATATATAATTTGTATGACCATATGAATTCATTGGCAAAATGAACCCCATGTATTATAATAACCTATCTCTTCTATCAATTATTAATTGAATTCTTAGAATTGACTTTTGTCATATAGTCCCATACTGCCCTGAGAGGGGCAGGTTTGAATTTTATTTTGGCATTTCCCAGTTAATTTCAAAAACATAATGTTCTGTGAAGAGACCTAAAAGATTTTTCTGAAGGTTGAATTTAGAGATAATGGTTACAAGGAAATACAACCTGAAGCAATAAAACATGGCCATTGATTGCTGCAAAGTGACAGCTGCTGGACAAGCCATGCTGACTTGCAACACAGATATGTTGGCTTAAGAAAAAGCCATAGGATTCTGACGTTAAGACGAAAAAAATTTTCACATGCAGAGAAACCTAAAAACACTGGTCACAATAGCCTTGGTTATCTGCAAAGATGTTTCATTTCTTCAGGGAGAGACATTTGTCTTTACACTTCCATATATTTATGGAGGTCTCATAGTGATTTGGGAAACACCAGAGAAGCCTGTTTAATGCATAGTTATTTTCACTCAAAGATGATGCTACTGATCACTGCTATCCCACTGCTTAGGAATTGTGACAGAGGATGCTGACTCATAAGTCTGGCCTTTTGGCTAATAGCCAAAACTAAATGTTAATGGAATCACTAGCGCTTTAGAATTGTATATTTTTCTCTTCATGCCCTCAGTGCTAGTTTGTAATTTGGTTGAGGACAGGAACTATAGAGTGTTTATAGAATTGGGCTGACGATATTTATATATTTAGGCTGACCTTGATAAGGTTCTCAAGCCACTCACGCTACAGTTTTCTCATCTGCAGGATTAATTGTCATCATCATCATCGTATGAAAAAATATTTGTATAAACATTAAAAGGACATGTGCAAAAATGATTTTGCAAAACAATAGAGTGTTATACATATTTTATTATCCTCCATAACACCTAGCATATAGTTACCTGTGAAGAGTAAGCAATAAAGAAAAGCCAGGCAAATTACTGAAACTGATTTTTCCCCAGGAGAAAGAACCTTCTCATGTGTAACCACTGCCATTCAAGAAAACTGACACCTAAAGTGTTTTCAAGTTTTCCTATATTTTATAAAGTAATTCAGGTTGTACAAAGGGGTATTTTTTTTTAGCCTCAACTTTCTGTAACTTCAGTTAGTCTAATTTCATATCTTTACAAATTATGTGTGTAACTGTGACTCTTTTTTTCTCTATTGTATGCATATTGAGCCACTCCAGTTCCACACTGTAGTAAATATACTTTCTATACTTGCAGGCATACTTTACATAAATTTAATAAAGTGTCTATTTGTCTTCCCTGTGCTAAAAAATAGGAAAAAAATTTAAAATTAGAAGATTTTTGCCAAGTTTAAAGGATATGTTTGGGATTAGCTAATGCAAAATAGGAGGAATACAGCACTCAAGAAATTCACTTTAGGGGATCCTGAGAGGCACCTCCTTTTGAGTAGCTGCAGGTGTTTATTTGCAATTTTATGAAATTATAATGCACAATTCTTCACAGGGTGTCCCAGGATGGCTAGCAACACAGATTTACTTTTTAAAAATAGTTATCGTTTCTCCAAAATGATACAGGAGAACCCACCTGGTTGATGAGACAGAATGGCAGTAAGGATTATAAGCACTGTCAACCCACACCATTTTTTGTGACTATCATTTTAATAACAGTACTATAACAATAGTATATTATACTAACATTATACAATAATTTACTTAAAAATGTGCAAGTAACCCATTTACAACCAAGCATCAATGAGTTACAATATTTTTCAGAATTATGACATTTTATATAGTTTTACAATATAAACCATATATATTAAATGCATATACTAATGAATATTTTGCATTATATATAAACAGATACCTTTAGCTAGAGGATTCAGGGAGGATGATAGAATAGGAATTGCATTTCAACAATTGCACTGGCCTAATCTGTCCGATGCAATTATCTTGGAACTCTGGAGTCTACTGAAGGTTTGCAACTTCCAGGAGAAGGCTTAGATGGTAAATTATTAGTTTTTCTCAACTTCAGCTCTTGCACAGATGCAGCTATCCACCCTCCACCTCTCAAGCCTGGCAGGCAGCTATACATGTTCCTAAGACACCTTACACCTGTCCTCCAAATATCAGGGACCTGGGCTTTACTCTACTCATTGATTATCACTTCTAATCAGAAAATGCCATTCCTTTAAGCCCCGTTTTCTCTGGTCAAAGTGACTTCCATGTTATTAAAATCTCTGGAAACACCCCCCACCTTCATTTTCCTCTTTTTATCTCTCTGAGAGCCAGACATTGAAGACTAGGACATTGAAAAGCAATCATATGTGTGGAAGAAATTAGAAAGTTATTTCACATGCCCAGAGGGAGGAACAAACTCAGAAAAGACCTGATAAAACTAAGTTTACACATCAGTTTGATCTTCATTACAGAGACAACCTACAGCAATCAAAAGAACAAAAGCAAAACAATTAAAAACATCCCCAAAATGCTGCGAAGAGGAGAATCTGATTTTCCAGGGTTACCACATCATTACATTCAAATATCCAATTTTCAACCAAAAAATCAGAAAGTGTACTAAGAAACAGGAAAGTATAATATATTCAAAGGACAATAAAAAACTGTGCAAAAGACTTAATGGCAGAACTAGTAGATACAGATTTATTTAAAACAATGTCTTATAGCTACATCATCAACTAAGGGAAGACATGAAAAAAGTCAAGAAAAGGATGTATGAATAACACAGAAATAGCAATTAAGAGATAAAAAACCTAAAAAGAAACCAACGAGACATTCTGGAGCTAAAAATTGCAATAGACTTATCTAGTCTAAGGAGCAGAAAGAAGGAATAAAACAAGATGAGAAACAGGAGTCTAAAAGATCATGGAATACCACCAGGCAGACCAATATATGAATTATGGGAAACACAGGAGATGAGAAGGAGAAAGAGGCAGAGAAAATATCTGAAGACCAAGCAACTGAAGGCTCCATAAATTTGATGAGTCATGAATGTAAACATCCATGAATCTCAACATAGTCCAAGTAAGAAAAACTCAAAGAGACCTCCACCAAACTGTCGAAAATCCAAGACAAACAATCTTAAAAGTTACAAGGCAAAAACTACTCCTCACATACAAGGGATCCTTCATAAAATGATGAGCAGATTTCTCATTAGAAACTTTGAAGTTTAGATGACATTGGATTTGTATATTTAAAGTGCCAGAAGAAAAAAAAAAAAAAACTAACAACCAAGAATCCTATATCTAGCAAAATTGTCTTTCAGATTATCAAAAGCTGAAGGAGTTTGTTATGATTAGACCCACCCCGCAGTAAATGCTAAAGGGAATCCTCCCTAGAGGAGTCATTTGAAGCCATTTCAAGAAGTGAAGATCTCAGTAAAGATAAATATATAGGCAAGTATAAAAAAATAGTATTATAATAACAACAATATGCAATTCCACATTTTGTTTGCTACATGATTTAAGAGACTGTTACATTAAAAGTTGTTAGTTTATGTTTTAAGGAATAAAATTTAGATTTTGTGACATTTAGCAAATTATAGGAATGGGATGGGGTTGTTAAAGGAACAGAGTTTTTGTAAAATGTATTATTAAACATAGAATGGGATGTTACACAGCCTTAAAAAGAGAGGAAATTCTAACATATGTCACTGTGTAGATAAACCTTGAAGATATTATGCTAAATGAAATGAACTAATCACAAAAGGAGATATACTGTGTGATTCCACTTATATAAAATACATTAGTCAAAATCATAGAAAAGGAAGATAGAATATTAGTTGCCAAGTGCTGGCAGCCAGAGAGAATAAAGAGTTATTGTTTATAGCATACAGAGTTTTGTTTAGCAAGATGAAAAGCATTCTAGAAATGGATGGTGATGGCAGCTGCACAGTAGTGTGAATGTACATAATATCAGTTAACCATACATTTAAAATGGTTAGGGCAGTAGTTTTTATGTATTTGTATCTCATCTCAAAAAAAAAAAATGGGAGAACAAGATGTATTCAAAGACTTCTGTATTTGAACAGTATCAAACAATGAAGAGAGAGAGAAAAGGATAAGCAAAAAAAAAAAAAAAAAAAAAGGTAAATAAACACAGTAAGAAATGAAAAATAGTAAGGGAAAAATAACTGCCAAATTATAAAAAATGAAAATGAAGCAAAGCAAAGTTTCAGACCCTATTTTTTATAACTTGAAGCAAATAAATTTGAAACTGTAGATGCCATGCATAATTGTGTGAAAAATATAATTCAGCAACTAAGACTTTATGAGGGATAGGAACTCTAAATAAACCAATGACAATACCAGATGTAGAAAACATTCTTCAAAGAATCCTTGTAAAAATGTCTAGGCATAGAGACTTTAAAAGAAAATTTTTCCACTCTAAAGGCACAGATAATTCCAGTGCTAACTAAACTTTGCATAGAGGAAAACGTCTTCCAAAAATTTTATGATGTTAGCATGACATTGACATCTAAATATGAAAATACTACAATACACAGGAAGTGAAACTATAGAACTTTTCTCTTAGAAACATCAAAATAAAAATTTGAAATAATAATCATCAAGAAATTATTAGCATGTAAAAAATAATACATCATGACCAAATGCTAGTTTTTCCTGGAATATAAGGATAGTTTGATATTATAATAGGTTTTAGCTAAATAGCTCACCTCATAAAGGTTTCTAAGGACAAAATCCATATGATCACTTTAGTTACTGAAAGAGTACTTAAACTCATCATTCATTCACAATAAAATAATAGTAATATTTAAGTTGATGGGACTCTTCCCTGGCAGATGCTGCTATGCTAACATCTTAAAAAAAAAAAAAAGATTTATTTATTCATGAGAGACAGAGAGAGAGAGAGAGGCAGAGACATAGGCAGAGGGAGAAGCAGGTTCCCTGCGGTGACACCAGTGTGGGACTCGATCCCAGGACCCTGGGATCACACCCTGAGCGTTAGGCAGACCTCAACAGCTGAGCCATCCAGGCATCCCTATGCTAACATCTTTAATGGAAAGCCACTGTCTACATTCTTGTTGAAGTGAAAATAAGCAAATAATCTCCACTTTCTCTACCACTGTTTAGTCTTCTAGTGAAGGAATTAACCAGCACAATCAGACAATTTTTTGAGAACTTTGAAATGGTTAAAATCAGTACAATATCTATATGCAGTTAATCAAGTAGTTACCTGGAAAACCCAAGGGTACCTTAGAGAAAATCCAAAGCTAAACAAACAATAAAGTAACAGAATATAAAACTGACACAGATAATCCATAGCTTTCATTTACTCGAAGAATAATTACACATAGTCCCGTATTTATGAGTCAGATATGGATACATTCCAGTTGTCATGTTCTGATGAAATTACACTGGTCCTCCCACCCACATGGTTCAAGTTTCAGTTACCATGCTATATTAACTATTAGAATTCTATAAAGTGTCAACTTTATTGCAGCTCTTCAAATCACTACAAAAATAACAAGGTATATGTCATGATAAATGAACTAAAACATCACATCTTCCAAAGTCCACCTGTGATTGGTCACCATGAATCTGTTATTCAGTTAAGCACAAGAGGCAAAGTTTGTAGTTAGGTCTCCACTCTTGTCTCCCCTGTGATATTTTACAAAAATGCATGATCAAAAGAAGGAATTTGACCAACAAAGCAGAAAATGCAGCAAAAAAAAAAAAAATTGATAAGTAATAATGTTGGAATGTAAATGGAATTCTAAAGGAAAGAGCTGCCCCTGGAATATTGGCACCATGCCATTCAAGAGCCACTGGATATGCAGTCAGAGGAGCTTAGTGATGCGAAGATCAACTTAATGGAGAAAGTGGTTAAGGACAAGAAAGCTGAAGACATTCCAGAGGAGGTGACACTGGCAAAAGCCTTCACATTAAAGGAATTCTCAGAAATATTTAATGACATTGAAAATGCAAAAGATGAAGTGCTCTAAGCTGACCCATACCTAGAAAAAGGTAGGACAGTTTGCCAAATATAGAAATGATTCACATTCTATGAGGTAAACTCTGTAATGAAGATGAAAGCAAGCATTGGTCAAACTACATTTGGTAAGATTTTTACAACACAGAAGTTAATGCTCAAAGCTCATAATGGTTTAAGTTGCAGTGAACTATATATTAGTTTTACGACTTTTTAAATTTTCTACACATTTATAACCTAAAGCAAGGGAGTTTTTAATGTTTGGTAAAAATATTTAAAGCTCAATAACAATCGTAAATTTCCCCATCACTTTCCATGGTTTCTAATTGCCCAGTCGTTTTTTGAGTCCTGTGGTATCCATGCAAAATGTAAACTCTGTGCTCGCTAGAGGTTCTGGGTTTACGCTTACTCATGTTAATGATAAGTGCCTGTTGTGTTCATGATAATTAGCCACAAAGGGGATTATTCCTCTGTTGGCTTGCTCATACCAGACTAGAATCAAGGATTTCTTGACTTCCATTCCAAGTCCATTTCTTGACTTCCATCTGCTCAGTTTAAAACACAATAGGGATACAATATTTCAGATGCATTGTGACAGCGAACTTCCATGGAATGTCCTTGGAACCTAAACAGAACTTTATTTGGTGAAGAAAATATATATTCTGAATTTTTAACTAATTGAGAATAAGCTTTTGGACTATGAAATATTCACATCTCAGCACATCTTTATGTCTCATATAGAAAGATTGTATGTAACAAATGACCAAATCCACTCCTTGGTTAGTGCTTCTAGGAATGACAAAAGTTCTTCTACCTCTTCCTAGCATAATACTTGAGTTCAGCGATCTTCTAAAATCAATAACTCATAAACCTAAATATTGTTTAATTTAAAGTTTCTTCTGTTTTGTTTTGTTTTAGAGAGAGAGAGAGAGAGAGCAAGAGCATTCACATGTGCACAAGAAGGGGAAGGTGCAGAAAGAGAGGGAGAGAGAGAATCCTAAATATACTCCATGCTCAGGGCAGAGCCAGGTGTGGGACTCTATCTCATGACCCTGAGATCATGACCTGAGCCTAAATCAAGAGACAGATGCATAACCGAATGAGCCACCCAGGCACCCCCCACACTCACCTCTTTATATGAGGGAGAGAAAGTGTGTGCAGGCAGACAGGGGGAGGGCCAGAGGAAGAGGGAAGGTGAGAATCTTAAACAGGCTCCACCCTCTAAAGTTGCTTCTGTTTTTATATAATTATTTATATCATATATTTCTAAAGCTTATAGAATTTGTTTCAGTTATAGGCTCTATTACATATTGTTAATGTTTATAGGAAACATTTACTCATTTAAATTGATACGTATAGGGACACCTGGGTGGCTCAGCAGTTGAGCATCTGCCTTCGGTTCAAGGCATGACCCCGGGTCCAGGGATCAAGGATCGAGTCCCACACTGGGCTCCCTTCCAGGAGCCCACTTCTCCCTCTTTCTATGCCTCTGCCTCTGTCTGTGTGTCTCTCATGAATAAATCAATAAAATCTTTTTAAAAAGTAATATGTATTTATGATACACCAACAAATTGCCAGATACTGTTCTAAAGATTTAAAAAGTAGTTAAGACCAAATCACTGCAAGTGACCTAGTATGTACTAGAATAAGCAGAATTGTAAGGAACGAGTATCATATCATGTTCTGACACGTAAGATTAAATGGCTTACCCCATGCCAATCAAATATTTATAAATACGAATCTTGCATCATGGCATTTCAGATATAAAGATACACACTACTAAGCCTACATGCTTAGAGATAAAATTTCATAGTTAAGTTATAAGTCATACCTGATGGTAATTATATTACTAATTATTATTATCATCAAGAGTTGTCAGTGGAAAGAAAGAACACATTCAGAATTAAAGTTGAATAAAGAATAAAACATTTATTAAACTTTTAATTTTAAAAAATTCTAAACAGGAACTCTCTCTAAAGAGGTCATCTGAGCTGTAAAAACTCACAGATATGTTAAAAAGAGTCTGGTGACAATAGTGTCATGTACTGAACTGCAGGAAATTTTTAATATGATAGTAAATTTACTGACAAAATACTGAAGTTTTTAAAATGGCACTCAATACTAATTTGATTCTATAATATTTAAGGAAATTTCCTTTTGCCCTTTAGAAACAACAAAAATATGTAACATGGAACATTATTTCATTCACCTTAATAAGGTTTTATTTTATTATCCAGTCAAACTATTATGAGATTTTAATGTATTTAATAAATCTATTCCTATATCCTCAATGTCTGCTACAGTGCACTGATATTATAATAATGCTTCCTTAAAACACCTGATTTGTAGAGCAATAAAAGGGAATGTTTATATTGATCAGATATGTAGACTTCAAAGCCAGAACGAATTGAGTTCAAATCTCAGCTTTGAAAGGTGTTTATTTCTATTACTTTGGCAAATTACTCAATCTTCCTGAAAAGTAATTTTTCTTCTCATGATATTGGGAAAGTAACACTGCCATGAAATTGAGGTAAGAATACAATAACAATTTATTTTAGAAGTCAGTAATAGTAAATTTTATCTACTCTACGTCTTTTATGTTGTTGCTGAATATAGTAACAATCATGCCAATATCACAAATCAAATGCTCCTAGAAGGATTGAGTTTGCAGGATTTCTATGTCACAAAATTTCTAGTGGCTTCCACTTCCCACCAGAGTAACAAGCAAAACAGAAGTAATAGTCTAACACCTTGCTTTAAACAGCACATTGTAGCTTCACAATCATTCCTTTATTTGCTCCTGTAACAAACTGCTATCACTTTAATAACAAATAAGTTTTGATTGGATACATTCGCTTAACATTTGTTAATAAATGTAAATTTCCTCTGCTCAGTTTAAAAGATTGGCATTATTTAATATAAATAATTGCAATGTCTAAACTCCAGATGTGATTAATATTCTTATGAACATTAAAACCCTCGTATCAGTTTTGATATTCTAGGAAAGTGACCAAGTTTCTCATATAAAGTGGTATTAAATTTGTTCCTTTGAACATGTCTAAGTTTACTTTCCAACCAGAAGAAATAAATGACAATTGTGTGATCCACTTGGGTCTAATGTAGCAAGTGACTAATTCCACTCTGTAAATAGAACTTCTAGTAACAAGGAAAGCAAGTTATGATATTTCTTCCTGGTAAAATAGGTAAACATTCTTCTAAAAATCAATTCTTCATGAATGAAAAAAATGTTCATTTGCTATATTTTTATTTAAAATAATTATCTTATATAGGAGATTTCTGCAAGAGTTAGTTTTGTTTCTTGGAGCTTTTTCTTAGTCCTCTTTAGAATTGTAGACACTATTGCGGCACCTGGGTGGCTCAGTGGTTGAGCATCTGCCTTTGGCTCAGAGCGTGATCCCAGGGTCCTCGGATTGAGTCCCGCATTGGGCTCCCTGCAGGAAGCCTGCTTCTCCCTCTGTCTGTGTCTCTGCCTCTCTCTCTCTCTCTGTCTCTCTGTCTCATGAATAAAAAAATAAAATCTTAAAAAAAAACACAAGAATTATTGACACTATGATTTATATATATATCTAACATTAAAAAAACTGGATTTGTAAACAAACATGAAACTGATAAGTCGGTGAGAGAATATTTGTATTATAAGATTACTATGTTAAAAACTGTTCTTTCAAATAGGAAGTTTATTTGTTGAAACAAAATTTAAAATATCAAATTACTTATATAAGTAGGAAAATAATTCACAGAGGAGCTTCTAGTCTTGCAACAAGTTGTGTAGATTGACATATTTATAAAGGCAAAGAAAAGTGTGAGATAAAAATGAACTCGAGAGCAGACATACACATAGACGAATTTAGCTGAAAGAAAAACAGTAATGACAAGTGTACAGATCATCGCAGGCCAGTGAGTCACAGTAGAGCCCTACTCTAAATCTAGTCTCAAAATTGTCACTATATACAAACCCAAACTTCACATATTGAGATAGCAAAACTTTAGCTGAAAATCAATAAGCAGCCCTTATTTGTGTTACTAAAAATATAATTGCCTTGAATGCTCATTTTACATAAATTGTACTTTCAACTTGAAAGGATTGGTTTGTGGAATTCTAGTAAATCTAGCACAGTCAAACAGTACCTCAGGTGTCTGAGTTCACAACTCACCTAAATACCCTTGTCAATCAAATATTTATCAATCATATTTAAAAACAAAATAATAAAAAAATAAAATAAAAAATTTTTAAATGGAAACAAAATAATACTCTCATAAAAAACTTGATTAGGAATACTGAAAATGTCCCACCCAAACTTCCTAAAAAATACTATCTCTCCAAAAGAGTGAGAACAAACTTACCATGATGCCTTTAAAAATAGCACATGACACTAAATGTCACAATAATGACATGATAACAGAGTAATATTAATGGCAATGACAACTTATATTTAGTGAGTTTTTTTTTCCTATTTGTCCTGTACATTATATGGTATATTTCATGCTAATCCCCACAGTAGCACTGGGATGAGGTACTATTATTTCCCTTTGATCAATGAGAAATCTGAGCCATAGGAAAGGTCAATAAAGTGACCTAAGTCATTCATGCAGCCAAGTACAGAGTCAAAATTGAAAATGAGGCCAATTGAACAGAAAGTGTTGACTAAAATAAAAGTATACCACCTCATATTTTTTTATAAAGCTGGCTTTCATGGCCATGGGCCAAGAGGGCAAAAGACCACATCTATCTTCAACTGGTGCATGGAGCACTCTACCAACAAAGGAAGGGAAATCTTTTGTGAACTCTTTTGAGCTAATTAAGATAAAAATTAGCTATTTCAGGAGTATCTGGATGGCACAGTTGGTTAAGTGTCTGCCTTCAGCTCAGACCATGATCCTGAGGTCCTACGCTCCAGCCCCACATTACGCTCCCTGCTCAGCAGGGAGTCTGCTTCTCCCTCTCCCTATACTCCTCCCTCCTGCTCATGTTCTGTCTCAAATCATCAATCAGTCAATCAATCAATCTTTAAAAATAGCTATTTCTCAAAGCTTTACAGTTTGCTACATCCCTAGGCCTTCTAAGTATTTCTATCACTGTATCCAGGGAGCAATCAGACTCCAAGGAAGAAAGAAAAAGACTGGCTCACCACACCACAGAATAATGAAGCTAACTTAAATGGGAATACTTGGTTGATGATTTAAAAAGAAAGATAAATTCAGACAGTAGGAAAATCCACATAGGTGAGTGTATGCATGCATTTACTTATGAAACTCAATAATATTTGTTTGCCTACATTAAGTTCTATACTTTAAAGTAGCTTAAATTAAAAATCATGGAGAAAAGTAAACTTGGGAATCTGCTGAAATGGACACTGAGATGAAACCAAATATATATTCAGAAATAATGGGTGTATTTTCCCAGATAAGCTCTAGTTTTGGCTCCACCCTTTTAACAAAAATATAACATGGCAACTGAAACTCTTATGCAAATATCTGACTTTCAAAATATGGATTCCTAAGGGAAATATACCTATTCTGGGTACTATGGCCATTCCAGAATATCTCACCAGTTTTCTAGTAAAGAAAATTGTGTGGCAAGCTAAGCCACTCAATTCAATTTTGTTACATTTAAAATTGGGATTAAAAGCTCCATCCCAGTAGATTTCTTTAGAAGATTCAACACAATGATTCATGTAAAATACTGAGCATAAATAAAACTTGGCTCCTAGAGTGAGAGCTCAAGAAATAGTAGCTACAAGATTATGAAATTGAAATAACAAACACTCCAGTATTCTTAACTCTGTATATTGTTATTTACAGTGATGATGAAATTTAGCCAAAGTGTTCTTCTATGCATCAGTTCTGAGTGATCACACTGTCAACACTTTTTTTTTTTTTAAGATTATTATTTATTGAAAGAGAGAGAGGGAGTATGAACATGAGCATGGTGAGGGACAGAGGGGGAGGCAAAGAGAGAATCTCATGCAGACTCCATGCTGACTGTGGATCCTGACTCAGGGCTTGACTTCACCACCCTGAGACCATAACCTGAGCCAAAGTGAAAGAGTCAGATGCTCAACTGACTGTGGCCCCCAGGAGCCCCTATTAACACTTTTCAATCCAGTGGTTGAATGCAATAAAGGAACGTACTTATAAGGCAGCCCTCCTTATGACCCTTTCGTAATGAATCAATGGACTATAGTCATTGCCAAAAATTTACTTTAGCATTTCATTATGTACGCTGTCATGTCCTTAGCACCAATGCTATCAATATTTCCTCTAAAAAGCCAGCATTTAAAAACAAATAAAGAGCACTGTAGATTAACTTCCTTGGAAAGAATGATTCCTTTTGGTTCTTATGGCAGTATGACTTCATTTACCACATAAGGATCACTCTTCAGAACTAGTGAGGTAAGTTCTTATAATTGTGTACGAAGATTACACTGCTGTATGTTGCACATGAATCAGGACAGGCTTGGATTTGCCTTAAAGAAGGCATCTGCAGGCAGCCCAGGTGGCTCAGTGGCAGGCTTCAGCCCAGGGCCTGATCCTGGAGACCCGGGATCAAGTCCCACGTCAGGCTCCCTGCATGGAGCCTGCTTCTCCCTCTGCCTGTGTCTCTGTGTCTCTCTCTCTCTGTGTCTCTCATGAATAAATAAATTAAATATTTCTTATAAATAAATAAATAAATAAATAAGAAGGCAGCTGCATTTTTCTGTATATGTTCTTTATTGCTGATTCTCACTGTTAAAGCTATTCCAAGATTTTTTGCTTCCTTTACAAAGAAAGTAAAAGTCTACATAAAAATAAACTTATTAAATAAAAAAATTTGCATATTAATATTTATCATGGAAATAATGCTAACAGTATAAACCTTGGAATTTTTATTTTTCACTGAAGACAAGTTTCTCACTTGAATGGACAGGTCTGTAATGGCAGGTATCTGTGGTAAGCTGTTACCATATTACAATCTTGCAATGTACATATTTTTTTCCTCTTTTTAGTGATTGCCAATACATTTTTATCTGCCCAGTGGTGTCAAATGTCAATGGTAAAACAGAATTACCATAGAATTATACAATTATTTTGAAAGTTATATTATTATTATAATAACTCTGCAAAGTGCCTGGATCATTGGAGTTCTCAAGAAATAGTGAAAGAATGAATGAATGAGGAAGGGAAGAAAAGCAGAAGGAAAGAACACAGAGAGAGTACTTACTACAGTGTTTGCAAAGCAAATGGGGTATTAATGATATGTTTGTTCTAATCTCTTTAAGAGAGATTAGAACACAAGTAGCAAGTTTATAAACATGTGAAAGAATAAGTAATAAAAGAAGGTAATATAAATATAAGTCAATCATCGAGAGCTGAAAGGGTTATAGATGCTATCGAAGTTCAGAGAAAAGAGCCAAGAATGCTAATATTTCATGTATATATTATATATACGTATCATTTCATATACATAAATTATGTATCATTTTATTTATATATATAAGTATATATAAAATTATGGAGTCCAATCAAAGTACTATCATATTCTTCACTAACATAATTTTCTGAAAAATGTCTGATTTCCAAACACCCAATATTTGTTAAAGGATATGAGTGTCCTCTTAAATATATATTAGTTACTTGGTTTTGGTTAGCAAGGCAGAAAGTATACCAAAAACTACAGTTATATCAAGGTGAAGCCTTCTCTATGATTGAAAATACAGATTGCATTGGAAAGAAGCAGCAGCTGTGTTCCTGAGGTTAGAGCACTTTGTTGCAGAAAGAATATCAATGGAGTGTTTATGAAATAACAAGGGAACATCACATCGCAAAGAGCAATGAAAGCCTCTTTTAAAAAATCTGTATAATAAACATGTCTAGATGGTTATGGTTCTGGCAGATAGCTACAGAGGAAATATTAGAAAAAAAATCTCATACTCATACATTTTTCATGAAATGTTCTGTATTATACATCACAGCTGCAAATCTGCCCTCTGAAGTTTTCAGCTTCTTAATGACACCAGAGATTTAGGGCACTGGGTGGAGTCAGACTGACATGTGACTGATGAGGTGGAAGTGCGAGTCTGAGGGCCATTGAACACAGAGAATTTTCCCAATGTATCATAATTACAGAAACACCTGTGCTGAAGAGTTTGTGCTGATTCAGAAAAAAATATAAGGACTTAATGGTCTGCAAGATCCTTCATCCCAGACCCATGGCAGTGGGGAGTAAAGGATACACAGTTGCATTTAAAAAATGATGTTAAGTCATTGATTTAAAAAAAAAAAAAAGACATTGGTTTTTATCCTTCCTGTAGATAGAGCTTCCATCACCTGAATGTGTTTGTCTCATTTGAGAACGGGAAATTGGATCTTGAAGCACCATTGAAATGTACAAGGAGCATTATCTGGAAAATGATGCAGAAAAGTAAGGTTGTAAACTACTGAGCTTGAAGCCATGAAAGCTGGATCATTCTGAGTTTTCTTGATCTTTATAAAGTCCATTATGGATTGAAAGCAGAGTTTAATGCAAGTGTATATTCTACGCAAAGTAACAGAGGATTTGACAACAAAGTCATTCTTCAAGTTAGAATTCTTATCCCAATGTCCTCTATGCTCTTAATCATCTGTTGTATCTTGGGACCGGGGTACAGGTTAGGATGGGGCAGGGGTGCGTTGTAATGGTTTATTTGCCTTTGAAAAAAGAGCTCAGAAAGGCTTCAATAAGATTCAAGTATGTGTAGACTGTGGTTTGACAAGGGTAAGAGAACAGGATGTGACAAAATGTGTTCATTAAGATGGAAATGAAGTTCGATATTTATGAGAAATAAATAGTATTTCTTTAAATCAGTGAAAGTGAAGTAAGTTCAGCGGATAATAGTAAATATGAAATGCAAAATAATTCACTATATTAGATCAAGGTATTTTTAGTTACATTATCTTTTTTGGTCACATTATTTTGTTCTCTTTAAATATTTAATCTGCAATAAAATACTGTTCATTGGATGAATGCTATGTTTGAAATTATTTATAACAAGATTTGTAGCAATATACACATACTTTGGCAATGTCTTTATTAAAAATTCTTCAATATTCATTCTTTTTTTTGAAATATGCTAGTGTAAAAACAATTAATAAAAGTTGTAAGCAGTGTATAATTTTTACATTATAGAAAGAGCATGTTTATGTTTGGAAAATCAACATGATAGAAAAATAAAATGTGAAAAATAATAAACATTGCTTATAACTTTATCAGTCAGATGTATCTACGATTAATACAATGGTACAAATCCTTTCAGGAAAGTATCATATAATATTATCATAACAAAAAAAATAAATGACACTGCTTTGCATATAAATTTAGGATCAAAGATCTATGAGTCTTTTTCAAATTGTATTTATTGAATGAAGTGTACCACAATTAGTTAGGTATTTTAATAAACTTATTCTTGAGTTTAAATATGAATATTAATTACATTTACATGGGAACAATTCAGCAGGAAGATTGCACTTAAGTGAGTGAGTCACCTGATTCATAGAGAAATAATGTAATGACGCAAACAAAATTCAGCAGCCTGAGTACTACTTGTGGGAGGATCAGAGAAGGAAATAGATGTGTAGATCTTAGACATACACTCTCATGGGTTCTCCACAAAGATCCACAAAAGACAGCTCCAGGTGCCTGTGAAAACCTTGGACTCTTGGGCCTAATTTGGGGGATTCAAATCCTGCCTCTGGCACTAACCGGATGATGGACTGACTTGAATGGTGAATATATTACCCAAATCTTAACAATTGTTCAGCATACTGTAACTTTAGGAAACTTAACTGACTTTCCTCTCCTCGGTTTTGTCATCTATAAAATGGAATTATCAGGGCTTTAATGAGTCACTATTTTATTGGATTTAGAGCATTCATACCAACACAGGAAGCACAATGCAAACAATATTCTTAAACTGATAGCTTACTTTACTTTACTCTATGTTACAGATGAGGAATTTGAGCCTCAGTGTGATTTTTCCATTTGCTCACCACAGATGACATAAAGTCCATTCTGATGTCAAATAATTTCTGTTTCCTCATTAAAAGAAATGTATGTTCTGTATTTTCAAGTAACTAAGCTTTTAATTACATTATTTCTGCTTCTAGAATCATAATACCAAAGCTGTCCAAATAATTGTGAATTTCCATTAATTTGGTGAGCGTTTTTTGTTTTTAATGGTAGCTTTTATTTCCCTGAATCATCCACCTACCTTACCTTAACTGTGAGCCTGTTGTACCGTCGTTATTTAAAATTTGATGTTTGTTCATCAGGGATTCTTTTTGCATTGATTTTTGATATTATTTAAATTACTGCATTTAAATATTATTTATCTTGATTGCTAAGATTCTGTGATCCCTGAGACTTCATACCTGAGGCAAGTACCTCACCCTAGTCCCAGCCCCTTGCAACAGTGATCGTGAATCTGAAAAGATAAAAAGAGATCTGATCAAAATGAGCTTTATTAATCATACTAAAATGACTGGGCTTTATCTTAAAATCAATATGACAAATAAGAAATAAAATAATGACATGGGGACACCTGGGTGACTCAGCAGTTGAGTATCTGCCTTTGGCTCAAGTTGTGACCCCAGAGTCCTGGGATCAAGTCCCATATCGGGCTCCCTGCAAGGAGCCTACTTCTCTCTCTGCCTGTGTCTCTGCCTCTCTCTCTCTCTGTCTCTCATGAATAAATAAATAAAATATTTGAAGTATAAATAATGACAGCGTGTTTGAGTGGACCATGGAATTTAAGGAGGAGTGAAATATTTTGCCAGTGGTTCTCCTTGATCGGTTGGGCAGAAGATAGCTCGAATCTGCATTTTCTAAGGAGGGAAAGCAGAGGGAAGAGTATGAGTCAAAGAAGGCTTGATTATGAGTTCAGAAGTCAGACTTGGAGCTGTCTTTAGGAAATGAAAGGAGCGATGTGCAGAAAGCAGTTGGAAATTTCATCCTCATTTCCAGTTCAGATATGGACTCTGGAAGCTGTCAGCAATGGAAGTCGTGGAAACAGATAACATCACCTAACAAAGTAAAAAGAAAGAAAATAAAAATAAAAAGCCCAGGCTAGGTCCTGAGAAGACTATGGAAGGAACAGAGTTAGTTGGGAAGGGACCTGAACAAGTGAAGAAGTGGAAGTGTTTCAGTTGCTTTAGACGAACTTGAAAATGTCCTGATAGCAAATCCCTTTAGAAAGGCAAATCAAATAGTCCTGAGTTTGCATCCGAGCGTTGTCCCTGGCCATCTGTGCCACCCTTAGTGGGTGATCTCCTCACCTAGAACCTGGAAATAACAACTACCTATGTTACAGAGTAGCTGCAAGAATTTCAAGAACTAGAAGGAAAGCTTAAAATAGTATTTCACACAAAGAAAGGGCTCGAGCAATAAGCTTCACTTGATACTAATGATTTGAAGGACCGTGGGCTTCGGGGCTAGGCCAACCGTGCTTGCAAACCAGTTCTACTGGTACTAGAGGGGCTACCTCCCCATGTTGTGTAATTATTTCCTGCGTCTCAATTTGCAAAAACAGTGACATCCACACTCTAGTAACACCAGCCATGGAGGGTTCTTGCGACCACGCTCACTAAACAGAGTCGGTCCATAAAACCCGCTCGTCACAGTGCCCACAATTACAGCTCAGGGTTTATAAACCTAGTTTACAGGCAGAGCAGTTTAAACTCAATCTCTGAACATAGTTCAGAGTTTTGTTTTTAATCTCCAGTGCTTCTCTCTTTGAAACTTACTTTTTAAATTAATCCTGTTGCTTATGTTTTGAAAAAAAAATATTTGTTTTGAAGGGGAAGACTTAGATATAAATAAATTCAATGAAGATATCAAAAGTCAAGGCCCATGGAAAATGCTTAAAGCACGGCCTGCACATGGGCCTATTGTGAACAATTCAGCATCCTTTGTTCTTCCACCAGTCAGGCCCTGGTTGCCACAAAGGTATGCTGGGATGACAGGGCCTATGCTTTCACTCAAGAGAGTACTAGAAAGACCGAGATCTTTAGGATCAGGCAAAAGGGAACCCAAACTCTCATTTCTTAAATGACTGACTGTGACATGGATTGTTACTCAGACTCTCTGGGCTGCAAGTGTTCTTATCTGTAAGAAGTAGTGGGAATATCAGAAGATGGAATGAATGATGAAATGCTAGACCAAAATGCACAGATGTCAGTTCCATCCTCTTCATGCCAGATGACAGTCATCCCCAGAGCTATGAGCCCAGTAGACTTCATTATAAAGTATTGCAGAGGGCAGCCTGGGTGGCTCAGCAGTTTACCACCTGCCCTCAGCCCAAGGCGTGATCCTGAGGACCCGGGATCGAGTCCCACGCCAGGCTCCCTGCATGGAGTCTGCTTCTCCCTCTGCCTGTGTCTCTGCCTGTGTGTGTGTGTGTGTCTGTGTGTGTGTCTGTGTCTCTCTCGAATAAATAAATAAAATCTTTAATAAAAATAAAAAGTATTGCAGAAAGTAGATGAAAGACACACAGTAAAAGTAGCTACAAATAGCCACATTAAATGCTCTAGTGAGGAAAAAACAAATAAACACAATTTCCACTATGTGCAAAAACCACAATCTAAAGTAAGGCTGAATTCTGTTGTAGCTAATGATTTCATATAATCCGAGAAGGTAGTAAATGTTTCTTGTTTTTTCTTCGTTGTTTTGTTTTGTTTTTTTTTTAAGTGATGCCAATGCTGGACTTGAACTCACAACCTTGAGATTGAGAGTCACATGCTCCACCAATCAGCCCAGCCAGGCACCCTGAAAAGTGGTAAATATTTTTTAACATGATTATTTACTATCCTTCATTCTATGCAATGAATGTTGTAGGGTTTATACATTGCTATTTTTTTAATATGGCAATCACATTTAATTGAATTTTTAAATGGTAGGTTAATGATACAAAATATAGACATTGGAAAAATGACTACAAAAAGACAACACGCTGGGTGGATATTGGATGAGGCCAAGACAGAGGAGAAACAAACTAACTAAAGAGAACCTGATGAAGTTGAGGAGTCTTCTACTCGGGGTACACAGAGTTTTTCCAGATCAGAGGCTTTAAAGTCAATTTAATTTTTTAGCACCCAACACATTGTGAACTTTCAAAACTACTAAAGAAGTCTGGAATATTTTTGACTTAGCTAATGTGTGTAATCAAATAAAACACCTGTTGACAAATGTGTCAATAGCACCTTTGCTACTAAGAATTATTTCTGAGTTCCTTTGTGAACCTTGATTGCAATTTAATTAAAAATGGACACTTTCATCCAAACTTCACAACAGTGTTAACATCTTATAAAAATAGAGGACATTGACCGAGTCACTTTTATTACAACATAAGGCTAGGAATTAGCTTTTTTCTTTATCCGATTTCATCAAATAAATTATGAAATTATGTGATAATGTTTTTCTCAGATGAAAATTATGTTAGAACAAATAGGCAATATCAGGAATATTTAGAAAATGGTGGAAGGTTTCCCGTTTGATATTTAGTTGTGCTGAGATTTTAAATAATATATCCCTAAATTAGACATTTTGTTAAATGAAGAAATTGCATTTGCTATCACAAACATGATCTAAAGCACTAGAATTTTAAATTGGTTTACTCAGCCCTCGATGTACATAGAGCAACCAAAACTTTATTGACTATATATTAGATGCTTCATATAACCAATTCAATTTACATATCCTTTAAAACAGTGAGCTAAATAAGAAATAGAATCTGGACCTACTAGCCTCAACAAGGAATATTTCTCTGGGCAACTGTCTTAATATTGCACCAGGATTATTTATTGAAAGCCATTCTTCAACTTTTGATCTGAGTAAAGTTGTCTGTTTACAGGTATTTGTGCAAGCAAGTGTGCTCACACATGTGTATGTGGGGTTTAAGGAAGAGAGAGAGATTGAAAGAGAGCATACTAAAAAACCACCCTTTTTATTAGGGTAATTGATACATGTTGGCAAATCAGCAATTTTTCTCAGTTAGCTCAATAATTTGTAACATTATTAATATAAATGTGTCATTTATATGTCAGTTATCATGAACTCTAATGACTGAAATTTTAAACATATTACAGTAAGTTGGCCCTAAAAAGTAGTATTTTTAACTTTTTTAATAGTAAAACTTCTTATAATCAGTATTCCTTGTACCACATAGGTGCCAGATTGTAAATTTTAAAAATTCTTATGATATCCCTTCAGCTCACGAATATAGGCCTGCTACCATTAAATAAGTCCATCGAGGTAGGAACTAATTTTAATCAACGGTTGTTTTTTATTTTAGTGATATCACTTACAGTGTTAACAAATGCACGCAGCACATACTAACATATATTAATGTACGTTCTTCCAAACTAGGAACTCGGTGTCTATTGTGTAAAGGTCAAGTTTTGAGACACTGTGATATGAATATCGAAAAGAAGTCTAATACATTAATATAAATTAATCGCATAATTTGGCATCAGGCAACCTGATGAAATACTGAAGTTTTCTCTGAAATAATTTTAGTGTGCTTAATAATATATTTTTAAATATCAAATATTAGCTTCTATAAATATACAGTATGATTATACTATACTTCTGATTACTAATCTCTTGTGGAGGTTCATTAAAAAAATGCATGGGCTGCAGAACAAGTCAGGCACTGGTAGACAATTTTCTTGTTTTCTCTTATGAAGTTTCTTAACTAAATGACACTGGCTTTGATGTCTCAGTTAGAGCTAATGGCATTACTCTCTGCCCTGAAAAGAACTAAGTATTTATCTTTGGGGAAATGCAGTCAAACTTTGTTTTAAGATTTTGGGATCATTTCATATTTTCTACCCATTCTATTTAAAACTCTGATAAAAAGACCAAAAACTTGTGTTTTGTTTTATTCTGTTTTCCTGTGAGTCTAACAGGTTTGTACTTTCCAAATAAGAAAATGATGTACCTGAGCTTCATAAATGACATCTCCCATATCGTCGATAAAAATGAAATACATCTTGTTGTAGAGACATTCAGCAAACAATTCCCAGAAATCACCTTTATTACAGGGAATAAAACAGATGTACAACTCCCTCTTTTGGATGTCAGATTTACACAAAGGCAACACTGTACTCCCAAGCATAATATTAAAAGAGCATTAGTTTTGGTGATGCTTCACTCAATAGATATGAGGCCTATTATAAATATATTTCCAAATCCTTTGGATAATCGACTCATCAAAAATATGAAAGGATCTTAGCACAGATATATTGAAGAAATTCCCTACTCAGCCTCTCACATTTAAGAAGTTATAGCTAACATCCCATAAGCAGCAAAACAAAGATAAAGGAAGAATTTGATCCATCTATGTTACATTTATTTTTTGTAAACTATGTCTGAAATTACTCAGGATATAAATATTGTAATGGTGGAAACAAACAGGCCTGATAGTCCTTTTCAGCTTCAACTGAACATTGTATATTTCCTTCTGGAGCCACAAGAGGGACAAGGCTCAATTTCTGTGAATCCCACTGGACCCATTCCTCCAGACTTTTCCTTTCAAGGTCGGTGAGCCTTGCTTTTCTTAATCTGAGTATTTTTATTTATCTGGTTATTTATTCATTCATTCATTCATTTGTTTACTTTTACTTCTACTAGTTAAGGCGTGTGCAAATGTTTGAATCAGGTATGGCTAGGTGCCAAAAAAAAAGCATTGCTAAACTAACCTCAAGACATACGCTTCAGGGCACCTGGATGGTGCAGAGGTTGAGCGTCTGCCTTTGGCTCAGGTCATGAGCCTGGGGTCCTTGGATGGAGTCCCACATCAGGCTCCCCCCCCACCAGGGAGCCTGCTTCTCCCCCTGCTTATGTCTCTGCTTCTCTCTGTGTGTCTTTTGTGAATGAATGAATGAATGAATGAATGAATCAATCAATCAATCATCTTACCTTCCTCCAAAAAAAAGACAGAACCCTCCTCATTGCTCGAAGTCTTCTCATAAGTCAAAATCTAGTTGTTCTTTTTTTTTTTTAATATTCATGTCATTTTTTTCCTTACATTCATTCAATGTAAAGAAAAGGTCTTTAGGGTATTCCTAGATGAAGCACAGTGGTAATTACACATGTGCCTAAAATAAACCAGTAAAAGAATACACGTTTCCTAGGGTTCAGCATTCAATTTCATTCTTGATGCTCCTATTACATAAATCTTATGGTCTACTGTAAGAAGTTGCGACTGGAGAAGACATGGAGAACGTAGTATAAAATAAAGATCATTAAAAATAAAGTAAAATATGAAGAAAACATGATCTCTTTAATGAGAAAGTGACAGTATCCTCTTTTTTGTGCATTTCATGAAAAAGGGAAATAATATATATAATTTGGGAGACAGAAAAATCATTTACTGCTAGGTATTATGTAGCATATATAGATAGATGAATGGATAGGTAGATGGGTACACACACATACACATGCAGTCAAACTTTTTAAAAAAAGTTTCTGTGAACATTTCATAATCTATTACTAATTTTATTTAAATCTTTGATAAAGTCTATTTTTTGTCTTGTGAGCCAAACAGATTTATATTTTCCATATAGGAAAATGATGTACCTAAGCTTCATAAATGGGATCCCCCATATTAGAGATGATAAACACTTTCTTGCAGAGATATTCAGCAAACAGTTCTCAGAAATCATCTTTGTTGCAGAGAATAAAATATATTATCTATTTTCATACAGGTATACATATATATAATAGCATTTTATTTTTTTAAATAAATTCAACATCTTGTCAAATTTTTATGGTCATTTAACATTGTTGATGTGCTATAAGATTATGTTGAGGATGAACATGACTTGGGGCTTCTGCCCTCCTAAAAGTTCCCAAAGCTGGATAGATTGCCATGATCTATGCCATTGAGAAACCAAAAGAAGGCACTTAATTATTACTGTCATTCCTCTAACAGAATATGATGACAATAGACATTTCCTATTGAGTGGATTTGTATTGTTATTATGTAAAAATGAATTCAAAATAAAGTTTAAATTGATATGATTTTATTCATTGCAATTTAAGGGAAAATAAAGTTTCAGTCTTGAAACTGGTGGTCCTCAGATACTTTCACAATGATGCAGGAGGCCAAAGGTTGTACATAGAACACAAGAGTCATGAAGTCAGGCGGGCGGGACCCATCTGCCCTGCACTCTTTCTCCTGCCAGGAGTCCATGACCACCATTCTCTACAAGCCTTCACGGTGACCCAGCAGAACCCGGCTCTGATTAAACCAGATCCATGCACATATTTGGCAGAAAGTCACCTTGACAACAGGGCACACAAACACCAGCTTTCACCAAAGTGCAGGGGCCTAGAATGCTGCACCTTCATGTCATTACACCTGTCATCTCCTTTAAACAAATTTGTTTCTGTCTTTGTTTTATTCTCATTCTTTGTTTTCCTTCACCAGCTCAAGCTGTCTTCCAGTGTTGCCTCCACTACTGCACACCATTTACTATCAGCAAGGTCATTTAAATAACCACACTCCCTCCTCTATTTTCTTTCTTTAAAAAAAGATTATTTATTTATAAGAGACACAAAAGCAGAGGCAGAGACATAGGGAGAGGGAGAAGCGGGCTCCCTGCAGGTACCCTAATGCAAGACTCGATCCCAGGACCCTGGGATCATGCCCTGAGCAAAAGGCAGATGCTCAACCACTGAACTAACCAGGTGTCCCTCCTCTATTTTCACTATTCCTTGAAAATAACTTCTTTATTGAACACATCGTACCAATGTCATCTTTTCTTCAAGTCCCCCCACACTCCCAGAGCACTGCTGTTCATGTTTGTATCCCCTGGTTCCCAGTACACTGTGGTGCTTACATAGTAAGTCACCAATAAATGGTAAGAATTTTTAGAAATCAGTGAAGTACAAACAGAAAGAAGTCAGACCTGACCTAACGGTGAGTGATTTTCCTGTAACGAATTGAAGATATTGAGTAATAGTAGGTCAACGAGTACAGCACGACAACCAGCCTCTGTTATTCTTCAGGAGTCCTCTCTACCAGGTGTGTATCTGGACTTTGTGTCTCCTGGAGCTTATAAAATTGGGGAATGGACTCTTCAAGAATAATAAATAGCTCAGAATCATGCATAGAGGACATCCACGCAGCTGTACCAGGAACTGCCCTTGCAAAGACATGATGAGAGGTGAAGGCAAACTTGAATAAGCAAGACAATAGCAACGAATATGAAGAAAGCACCAATCCACAAATATAACGTTGAATAGAAAGGGAATAGGCTGGAAGGAAGCGCGCTGTCATCATTGAGAAGAAAATCTTGCAACGTATTACCTGTGTCACCTGAGGCAATTTACTTTACTTCTTTGAACCTTCATTATCATAATCATAATGTTAAACAATCGGTGGTATTTTCCATTTTTCAGACACTATCCTAAGCATGTTCTAAGGTAAATGAATACCTGTGGGCTTCACCATAACGTTGTTATGTGCTGGAGTCACGTAGCTGCTGCCTCCAGATCTGGCTCCACTGCGCACACCCATGAGAGGAGATGACAGCTTCCAGCATAACCTTTGTGAGCAGGTTTAGTTTCTGTGTCGTAGCCTCTTCCTTAGGTAGTGTGTCCTGGGAGCAGAGTCAGAAACGGTGATTGAGGAGCACAGGGCGTATTGAGCCACTCTTCAGGAACAGCCTTCCAGGGAGTGAGGACAGTAGGACAGAAACCAGAACAGTGCCAAGATGTGGGCTCAGGTGACATGACATGTAGCCTTGGCCCAAACTACAGGTAGGTAGGGAGCAGAGACCACCACGCCTTCCCCCACCCCTTACCCCCCACCTAGAGCAAGGAGACACAGGCTTGTTCTCTGGGTTTGGGTTTTCTATAATCTCTATATCAGTCCTTCTCAGGGGGTAGGCTGCCCCTGGGGGTGGGGGTGGGGGTGGAGGTGGGGATGGGGTGGAGAGACCAGGGTCTGTAACCTCCCAGGCTAAACAAACTAAACTCTCCAGACAGGGTGGATGGTGAGCCTTGACAAGCCAATGCCCACAGCACCTGGAAAAAGGGGTTCTGGGATGACCTCAACTGCATCTACAACTGGCCTTAATGCCGGGTAATTACTCCACAAATACTTAGTATCATTTATTCATCTGATCTGTTAAAGGGTGAACGGGGAAGCCAAGTGCAGTGTTTTCAATTTTGGCTGAGTATATTATAATGTAGAATAAACACAATGATTAATCAATTAAAGATGTTAACAAATACTGAGTGGGATGTGGGATGGATTAGATGTCCCACAACAAATTAAGATGCACGTGATTACTATGGGTGTCCTTGCCGCCTGAGGATAGAGTGTGTCGTGATGATTTTAACGCACAGATTTTGGAGTCTTGTGTGGTTTATTCACTCCATTTAAGCGAAGCGACAAAAAATAAATGAATCACTGCTTTTATATGAAATATCCCAGAAATGCTGTGATTGCAATAAACAAAAGTAGTAAGTGATCTAGGTTCAGACACTATGAAGGGGGAAGAAATAATATTTGGCTTAAATACATTACCAACCAATCGGGGGTGGAGGGTGGGAACTTGAAGGGAGCTTTGAATCTTCTAAAGGATTTTTCCTACAGACCTGTTTTTAAGAATTATGTAAGTGCTTCTGGGTAAACTTTAATGCCCCTTCAAACCCTGCAGTTCTGTGGCTGCTCCATTCTGTAGCGCATCTAAGAGGTGTAATTATCCAGATAAAAGATGGGGCGCCGGCTCAGGGGACGCATGTTTATTTCCCTGCCCAGGACACATAGGTACCAATGACACTGAAGAGTGATGTGACCACCACTGAAGTGGTTAATATAGAAAGAATCCAAGGTGACCTGTAGACATCTTCTGCAAAGGGTCCCACCCTTTGCTCTTTGCCCTTTAAGGAGCAAGTGGATGGTGGCCAAGTGGTGGAGGGAGGCAGGGGAAGTGGGAGCCTCTGCTCTCACTGTGAGGCTCAGCCTAATGAGTAAGTCCATAATCCTGTAGCTGCGGTGCTCAAAACCACAAGAAAATTGCCAACTATCAGCTTTAATGACCAAAAGAGTATATAAACAAAACATAATAATCAGATCTTTCTAGTTGAAATTTGAGTCAGGGTTAAACTTATTTTCAAGTGTTGAATTCATAACTTATCCATATTTGTGTTATTTCACTCCCTAAAAGCACACTAATGGATAACTCTCAGGTCACAATTTTGATAGGACTTAAACCCCTCATGCATTCCAGGTGGGCATAGAGTTCAGTGACGTTACTCCCACCCAATAAAAACCACCGTGACACAGTTCCAAAATATTTTACAACAGAATTAAAATAAAAACCCAGCATACAACGTATCCTCGTGTCACATTTCACACAGGCTTAACCTAATTAGTACCAGAGGAAAAACCCTGAGTCAGACCATTTTCAATATTTTGCTTTTAGAGACCGATTTGATATCTGTGTAATATGGGACAAGAATATCGGCCAACAGAAAAGTATAACGATAATATATTTAATAGGGAAGCATCCTTTGTCATGTGGTTTTGCCCTTTTAACCTAAATTAGAGACATGTCTAGGCTTTTGCAGGGCAGCCCATAATAATTCAAAGTATTGTGCTTATTTGCATTTTACAAAACACATCAATCTTCTTGAATATTGCCAATAATTAAAGATTCAGTTCAATTCTGGGAACTAAAAAATAACAAATGCTGAGAGAGACATGTTAATTGATCCTACGTGAGTATAACTGAATAAATATATATGGCACCATCAGTGCTCTCATTTCCTGTCAGTGCCACTCAAGAGGGCATTAGATTTCCAATGTTAATATTCCTCAAAGATGGCAGATGGCCCAGGGAGTATTTTTTTTTTTTTTTAAGTAGGCTCCATGTCCAGCATGTAATCCAATGCCCA